>NC_133619.1:14738073-14791908 GCF_048593235.1 Sminthopsis crassicaudata | reverse complement strand
AACCATCTGATTTGTGTTTCTAAAGAGCCCTATTCCCCTTTCATATCCACCCAAGGGAAACTTGGATTCCATTTCCTCATCCCCCTTTCCCCCATAGTCCACACTTCTACTTCCTGTGTCTCTTACCAAAGACACTCATGGATATTCTTGTCCTTCTCCTCTAGCTCCCCTCACTGGAATATAGTCATTGAGCTTATATCCCATCACTTCACATTTTTTCTTCCTTCCTTCCTTCCTTCCTTCCTTCCTTCCTTCCTTCCTTCCTTCCTTCCTTCCTTCCTTCCTTCCTTCCTTCCTTCCTTCCTTCCTTCCTTCCTTCCTTCCTTCCTTCCTTCCTTTCTTCTTTCTTTCTTTCTTTCTTTCTTTCTTTCTTTCTTTCTTTCTTTCTTTCTTTCTTTCTTTCTTTCTTTCTTTCTTTCTTTCTTTCTTTCTTTCTTTCTTTCTTTCTTTCTTCCTTCCTTCCTTCCTTCCTTTCTTTTTCTCTCTTTCTTTCCATCTATCTATCTATCTATCTATCATCACCACCATATCTATCGTGCATCTATCTTTTTACCTTTTCCTGTTGCCCCCACAAAGGTGCTACTCTGATGCCCTGAGACATAAGGTGACCCTGAATGACCAACAGTTATATTACTAGAGCATAACCCCAGGGAGGTCCTACCAAGCTGGAAAGACTTCAATATGGGGCAAAGTATGAGCATAAAGATAAACTACAGATATCTATGCTGTCAGGGATCAGCCTTTTTGAGAGGATCATCGCCAAGTTGGTTTCAGAAAGGGGGCTCCCGGGGCCATCTTGAATTGGCTTAAGAGAAATAATTGTTAAATTTTCATTGTGAGTATTTATATTATTGAAATTGATAAAAGCAACAGACCAGCAAAGCCGGGCTTTATCGTTTCATTGATTGTGTAGAAGTGCTAGAGAAAATGTTAATGATATGCAAGTGTTAATGCCCTGTGTACATCCCCCCACCCACCTCCTGAGCTTTAGGACTAAACCAGCCACTCTTGCTTGAGATAGTCCAAGTCAGGGGTCACCTTTGCATTAGTGGGGGAGCATCCACGGGCGCAAGGTTCAAGATCCTTGAAATGCCGAGGACCTCTGAAGTCACTCCCAATCAATGTCATCGTACTCCAGGCTGGCAAACTTCATTAATTTCCCCATATTTAGAGCCTGTGTCTAAACTGAATCCAATCCAACCTAGACTTTTATTGAGTACCTACTATGCGCCCAGATCTGGATACAAGATTCCAGAGATATGAAGACAAAAATGAAATCGCTCCACATTCATTTAAGTGAGCTGAGCAGCTACGGGAAGGGTGGCGCAGTGAGCAGAGCTGGCCTTGGAATGGTTCCTGGGAAGTGGAAAGGTTTCCTTGACAGGTGAGATCCCCGCCCTGGATCAAAGAACAAGATCGAGTCCACACAGGTCGTAAGACAGTGTTGGCAGGCCAGAGAGAAGTGTGAGACGCGGAGGAGAGCCCTGTGATCTCGGGCTTCCAGGGATCCCGTGATCTCCTCTGTAACCTGAAGGCCTGGACCACAGAGAGACCCCCGAGGTCCCTTCCCAGCCCACGTCCCACAAGAGCAGAAAATCTGCCACGGGGTGTTTCCTAAGTCACAGATCCAGACACGCCTGGATTAACGCTGGGCCCCACAGCCGCCCAGCACACAGAAACCCAAGGGCAGACGCAGAAATGGGAGGATTGTCTCTTTTTTTCCTTCCAAAGTTATGACAACACAATAAACATTCAAGGGAGGAATTATTGTTGTATGAGCTAGTTCACCTCATCTGCTACCTTCAGGCAACAAGCAATTATTAAGCACCTACTATGTACCAGGCACTCTGCTAGGTGCTGGAGGGCACAGAGTGTTCAGAATCAGAAAGGGAGGAAAAGAGGGCCATAGGATTAGTTAGGGGATGGTTCTGCTGTGCTCTGGAGGAACTAATTCAATTCTGGGGGCCATATTTGAGAGAGGAAGCCCATTGGTAATCAAATCAACATGACTATTCTGGGAAAGGATGGGCAAGCGATTTACCCTGTAACTCCAATCACATCCCTGCTGCTCCCAGACACAGCCGTGTTCCCGCCCATCACTAGCCTTTCTGGTTATCTTTCTCTGCTACATGTAAACTCTTTAGGGCCTGGGACTGTTTTGTTTGCTCATGTTTGTATTCCCAGTGCCTGGCAGGTAGTATTTAATACATGTTTTTCTTCCTTCCTCCCTCCCTCCCTCCCTCCCTCCCTCTCTCCTTCCTTCCTTCCTTCCTTCCTTCCTTCCTTCCTTCCTTCCTTCCTTCCTTCCTTCCTTCCTTCCTTCCTTCCTTCCTTCCTTCCTTCCTTCCTTCCTTCCTCCCTCCTTTCCTTCCTTCTTTAATTCCCTCCCTCCCTCCCTCCCTCCTTTCCTTCCTTCCTTCCTTCCTTCCTTCCTTCCTTCCTTCCTTCCTTCCTTCCTTCCTTCCTTCCTTCCTTCCTTCCTTCCTTCCTTCCTTCCTCCCTCCTTTCCTTCCTTCTTTAATTCCCTCCCTCCCTCCCTCCCTCCTTTCCTTCCTTCCTTCCTTCCTTCCTTCCTTCCTTCCTTCCTTCCTTCCTTCCTTCCTTCCTTCCTTCCTTCCTTCCTTCCTTCCTTCCTTCCTTCCTTCCTTCCTTCCTTCCTTCCTTCCTTCCTTCCTTCCTTCCTTCCTTCCTTCCTTCCTTCCTTCCTTCCTTCCTTCTTTTAGTGGTAGAATTAGAGAGATGCAAAATTTCAGTTTGATATTAGGTGAAAACTTCCTCACACTGAGAGTTGTCTCAAAGTGGAATGGTACATTTGGGAGGTTAAGGCATCCTTCACCTCACATCTTATAAAAGTAATTCATTCCTGGGGGGAAAAAATCTCATGGGGAAAATTCTCATAACTGAATAATAGTTAACATTAATTTCAGTGGGAAAAATTTTTAAGTATTCTCGAGTCCCTTAAATTAATATCTATTTAACCTTCATTAATATGCAATATTTACATAATGGAATTTGTAATTTTCAAAAGCGTTTAAGACAAGACAAATCAATGAAAAAAGTGGAAATGACACAATCACTGAACTAGCTGAGATCATGAAGGTTAAATAAGGGAGCTTGTGAGGAACCATTTTAATAGCACTTCATTTGGGGATGCATGGGATTATCAGTACTCTGAAGGGGGAAATGCAAGAACTCAGAGGAGAACCTAATGTCACACATGCCAGTTATGAGCTGCTTGCCAAGCACCCCCAGCCCCATTGAAGGTGGGGCCCTATAAATGCAAAGAAGTTTCTCCTAAGGCAGAGGAGGGAAATTAGCTGAAATCCCTCCTCTAGTTCACTTCTCATAACCTGAGCGGACCTCTTTCAGGATGTTACTGTAATGGCTCTCTCTCCCTAGAGTACTTTGCAGGAAGAGAGAATGGTGGGCTGCTCACCAGGCTAATTGTAAATGGAATTCTGGGTCAGGTGTGTGTCGAGGTCTTAGATCAGCACATGGTTCCTTTGAGCCTCGGTTTTCTCATCAGTAAAATGAAAAGGTTGGGGCAGCTAGGTGATAGTAGATGGAGCACCAGCCCTGAAATCAGGAGGACCTGAGTTCAAATTTGACCTCAATCACTTAACTTAATGCTTCCTATTTGTGTGACCCTGGGCAAGTCGCTTAACCCCAATTGCCTCAGCAAAAAAAAAAAAAGGGGGGGGGGGAGGGATTGGATTTAATAACCTACAACTTAATCTACAACTCAAGGAATTAACACTGGAACCTTATCCTATTCTAAGATGCTGTGAATAGCATGTCACGGCCACCGAAACAGGACAGAAGATCAATTGTCAGATTTTGAAGGAAATCGTGAAAAACTGTCTCCTAGAGAAATCTTATTTTTATTCATTATGGAAATAATATTACGCTATTGATTTATCATTAAGTTGATCACTAATATTCATTTATATCACACGAGATTATCAATAATAATGGCTGACGTTTCATTAGCTTTAAGGTTCAGCAATGTGCTTTACATATGTCATCTCATGTGATACATGACAACCTTGGGAAGTGGTCCCATTTTACAGATGAGGAAACCGAAGCAAGAGAGAGAGAGATTGGGACACAGCCAGTCAATGTTTGGTAAGACCTGAGCTCAGGAAGTAACTGGATGTGGGCTTCTTGAGGTTATATAATAATAAATATGAGGTTATATATCATATTTAATGTTATTAATATTTATTATATTATTATAATATTAATTATTATATAATATTTTATATTTACAGCCTCCACACCTAGTCCAGGTTTTTGTATAGTTGATATTTAATAAATAACAGTACATTGAATGCCAACAAAAAGCCCCAGAAAGTGCCCTCTCAGCCTTTGTTTTTAATAAGGCCCTTGGATAAATCAGAGGCAGCTGCCAGTGGCCTTCAACCCCTAAGTCTGGGTGTACAAAAACCGACACCAAAATAGAAACTCTGAGAATCTTTGTGCAGGTAACGGGCCTTGCGTGAAGGCCTTGGAGGCCGTTTCTGGCTCAGGGCTCAGTTCATCCAGCCCTGACTCAGGTGACTCCCCAGGCCCATCCTCTGAGCTTCCCGGGAACCACCGGGCCAGTGGGCAACATTTATTGCCCTCTCAAGGGAATGGGGGGCTTAAACAACAACCCTCCCAGAAGCATCAGGCTTGGTTAAATATTTTCATACAGTGCTTCAGAAGAACGGGGACGTCTGGTTTATTTTTATTCCTTTACTTTGACAGCCGAAGAATAATCCGGGTGGGTAACGGCTTCTCTTCCACGCCGGGCCCTTTGTGGTTTCCTCTCATTTGTTCCCCAGCAGCTTTCATCTTCCAGACCGTCGGGAGACCCCAGTGTTACGGGGGTCTCTGAGGGCCGGGAACCTGTCCAGAAATTGTGTATCTGCGAGAGCCGTCCAGGCCAGTACCCGCCCCCTCCCCGGCACATGTGCTCAGATCTCCGAGACTGTGGGATTAGCGGGCGGTGCTGACATTGGAAATAAAGGGAAACAGCTGAGCCGGCCAGCTGCAGGGAAGCTGGACTCATCACATCAGCTGACATCACGCCTCCCGCACGGGAGCCTCATGGGCCGGCCCCGTATGGCGTCAATGCCCAAACACGCGTCTGAAGTTCCAGCGGGCACTGGGAGTGAAGGCTTTGGGCGGCGGGAGGAGGCTGGGCCGCTGAGGCTGGTCCTGGGAGGGACAGGGCTGCCATATCCCCTGGGGTCTACGGGGGCTATTCCTCGTCCGAGGGAGGACCCCATTAAAGATGCTTTGGAGGCAGACTCTGGGTCGGAGAACACAAGTGCCTCCGTTTGGTGTCAGGGAGATAGTTTTCTCATTTATTCATTTGCTTGTTTATTTATTTATTTATTTATTTATTTTTTTTTTTTTCCCGAGGCAATTGGGGTTAAGACTTGCCCAGGGGTCACACAGCTAGGCAGTGTCTGAGGTCACATTTGAATTCAGGTCCTCCTGACTTCAGGGCTGGTGCTCTAACCACTGCACCGCCTAGCTTCCCTGATATTTTATTTATTTATCTTTTTCTTTTGGAGATTGTACTGGCACATAGTAGGTCTTCAATGAATGCTGGCTGAACGGTCGCAAGTACAAAGAGCATCAGCTTAAAGACATGGAGATCAAGCCCTGTCTTGGGGTGACACTGACTTGGGGGGAAGGGCAAGAGGGGAGGTAACACTGGTTCTGAGCATCCTTTGGACCTTGGAAAGGTAAAGGTGTACAAGTATCATTGGCAGAGGGCCATGTGGAGGGTGGTGGTGGGGAGGGCGTGGGGAACCACCTCTCTCCTTCCTGGAAGCCAAGCAAAGGCAGGAAGAGAGAAAGCTCCATGACTCAAGGTTGGATCCTGGCACATCCTTTCACCCTTGCCTTTGGGGCAGCAGCCCTGCCCAGCGGGCGGATGGCGCTGATCTGATGCCCGAGACACCGGCTGGAAGGGGGGCTTCTCCCAAGACATTAAAGCGCCATCAAAGGCAGGGACTGCGGGGGGCTCGGGGCCTTCAGGGTCACTCGCACGAGCTGGGTGGTCGACTTCAGCACAATTGTTTCTCTCTCCTTTTTAAAGTGTCTTCATATGCTTCTATTATTTATGTGTGGGTTGCCCATTTTGTGGATTATTTATGGCAAATGGTTCCTCTCAGGCTGGCTCCCCTTCTGCGTTAGGCAGGAGATCAGGGAGTCGGGAAGGCTCTGGAGGGCGGCTGCTAGGCTGCAGATGCCTTTGGTTTCAATCATAACGTTTCAGCCTCTTCTCCTGTCCTTATCTTACTCTGCTCCCCACCCACTGAGCCTTCCCCTGGTCACCAGAAAAATCAGTTTAAGGCAAAACCCCCTGAAGAAGGAAACGGCCGACAATTCCAGTATCTTTGTGACTCCCACTGGGGTCACAAAGAATCAGACAAGACTGGAAAACGACCGAAAAGAATTTATAAAATAATGTCCCATGTGAAAACAGCCCTTCTTTTCCTGTGATTGGAAATGCCCATTATTGGCGAGGCTTGTAGGGTTTAGAACTAGAAGGGAAACTAGAGATCATCTAGTCCAGAATTCTCATTTTTTAAATGAGGCAACTAAGGACCCCAAAGGTCATAAATATGAGAGACACCATTTGGATACCAGTCACTCTACTGGCTTCAAGCCCAGTGCTCTTTCCTCAAGAGTTGATATTTACAGGTAATTGTGATTTTGTAAAGCTGAATTGATCCTGGAAAACCATTACCCTTGGTGGAGGGATGGGAGGGAAGGGAGGAGGTAGGGCCAGAAGAAAAGGACTTTGAGTCATCAAAGAAAGCTTCCAGGAAGTGGTAAGTGGGTGGAGCTCCAAACTCCAAACTGAGCAAGGTGTGAGCCCTAATTGAGCTCATGACCTGAGAACTTTAGAAGATGGCATTTAGGAGTTTAATTCTCCTGGAATATGACTTAAGGGGGGAAAAAAGCAATGATGAGCATTTTTAATCAGGCATGAAGTGAACAGATCAAGATCTGATTAAAATATGTTTCTCTAGAATATTGCAAATCTAATCAAAAGAACTTCAACTTAAAGGGAAGGAGAAAAAATCTATCCATCTGTCCATCCACCCATCCATCCATCCATCCAACTATCTATCTATCTATCTATCTATCTATCTATCTGTCTGTCTGTCTGTCTGTCTGTCTGTCTGTCTGTCTGTCTGTCTGTCTGTCTGTCTGTCCATCCATCCTTCCATCCATCCATCCATCCATCCATCCATCCATCCATCCATCCAACTATCTATCTATCTATCTATCTATCTATCTATCTATCTGTCTGTCTGTCTGTCTGTCTGTCTGTCTGTCTGTCCATCCATCCTTCCATCCATCCATCCATCCATCCATCCATCCATCCATCCATCCAACTATCTATCTATCTATCTATCTATCTGTCTGTCTGTCTGTCTGTCTGTCTGTCCATCCATCCAAACAACTATCTATCTATCTGTCTGTCTGTCCATCCGTCCATCCATCCATCCATCCAACTATCTATCTATCTATCTGTCTGTCTGTCTGTCTGTCCATCCATCCATCCAACTATCTAACTATCTGTCTGTCCGTCCATCCGTCCGTCCACCCATCCATCCATCCATCCAACTATCTATCTATCTATCTATCTGTCTGTCTGTCTGTCTGTCTGTCTGTCTGTCTATCCATCCATCCATCCATCCATCCATCCATCCATCCATCCAACCATCTATCTATCTATCTGTCTGTCCGTCTGTCTGTCCATCCATCCATCCATCCATGCATCCATCCATCCATCCATGCATCCAACTATCTATCTATCTATCTATCTATCTATCTGTCTGTCTGTCTGTCTGTCTGTCTGTCCATCCATCCAAACAACTATCTATCTATCTGTCTGTCTGTCCGTCCGTCCATCCATCCATCCATCCAACTATCTATCTATCTGTCTGTCTGTCTGTCTGTCCGTCCATCCATCCATCCAACTATCTATCTATCTATCTGTCCGTCCGTCTGTCCATCCATCCATTCAACTATCTATCTATCTATCTATCTATCTATCTATCTATCTATCCATCCATCCGTCTGTCCGTCTGTCCATCGTCCATCCATCTATCAATCTGTCTGTCTGTCCGTCCATCCATCCATCCATCCATCCATCCAACTATCTATCTATCTAACTATCTATCTGTCTGTCCGTCCGTCCATCCATCCATCCATCCATCCATCCATCCATCCATCCATCCATCTATCTATCTATCTATCTATCTATCTATCTATCTATCTATCTATCTACCTATCCAGCTAAGTGGTACAGTGTTTACAACACAAGCTCTGAAGTTAAGACTCATCTTCTTGAATTCAAATCTGGTCTCAGATACTTATCAGCTTATTAGCTGATAATAAGTGGTTAGGCAAATCACTTAACCCTGTTTCCCTCAATTGCCTCATTTGTAAAATGAGCTAGAAAAGGAAATGTCAAGCTGCTCCAGTATCTTTGCCAAGAAAAGCCCAAATGGGGCCATGAAGAGTTGGACATGATGGAAAAAGAACCCAGCTAGCGAACTATATATATACTATATATTATGTGTATGAATGAATGAAAAAGCACTTATGGAGTACTTTTTTGGTACAAGAGCATTATACTAATCCCTAGTGATATAAATAGAAAACCAAGATAGTCCCTGTTGTCAAGACTTTGGAATTCTAATGGGTGTGAAAAGTTACAAGTCAAATGGCAAGGTCCCATGGTCCTTAAGATAGAGTGTCAAAGCAGATGGCGAGCCTTCTCTTTGGAGTTATTTCTAACGATAAATTCATATCTGTTTCTGAGGCCGGACCATTTGGCTGGGCCCCCAAGACTCCGGTGTCAGGAATGTTCTATTCCAGGTCTCAGAGGCTGCGCCGGCCGGGGCTGCAACACCTGCAGAAGCAGTTGCCATCCTATAGGGTTACATAGGATTTGCTGGCCTGGCTGATGCCCGGGGGAGCCGCGTGGAGATGGGATGGGAGCAAGGGGGCAAGCTATAATTTTCCAAGTTCTTGGGACGCTGTTGATCGTCAGTTAGCTGATTCCAGCAGAGAAAAGCAAAACCATTTCCCCCTGTAATTGTTCCCCTCGGTGAGGGCTGCAGACGTGAGCTAGGTGGCAGGGCTGGTGAGTCTACAGAGGAGAAGAAGGGTATTAGTATTCCCGGTGATCTTGGATTCAGAGTGATGGGCTGTCTTTGCAGAAGTCCGAGGGAGAGATGGTGATTCTGGGTCTCCCTCAGGATATCTTACTGCTTTAGCAGAGATGGCTCATTCACCAGAGTGGATACTCCAAGGGAAAGACAAGCATTTATTAAGCACCTACTATGTGCCAGGTACTGTGCTAAGACTCCAGACACTGACTCATTTGATCCCAACAACAATCTTAAGAGGGAGGTGCAATTATTATCTATATTTTATAGTTGAGGAAACTCAGAGACAGACAAACTTAAGTTCCTTGGCCAAAGTCACACAAATAGCAAGTGGCTGAGGCTGGATTTGAACTTTCCCAGACACAAAAAAGTTTCCCAGACACAAAGAAAACAAGGATGCGTCCATGACTCAGCTATCTACACCAAAATGTATAATGTATTGATAAGAAGTCACGTAACTGGAGCTTTGAGAGCAAGGAGACGAATCTGACCTCACAAGCATCACTGAGACTTAGGGGGAGGGGACTCTGACTAGACAATGGTCCTATTCAAAAGGAACAAGCTAGATTTTTAAAGAACAACTTCCAAAGGGTTTAGAAAAGGACATGTAGGGTCTCATGGTCATGGCCTGATAGTCCAAAAAAAAAAAAAAAAAGGGTGGAGAGAGAATAGAGTCTAGTAACTCTAGGCCAGTGAGTAAAATTCAATCCCTATCAAGATTCTGTTGTTTTAGTCATTTTTTTCCAGTTGTGCACACTCTTCTTGATCCCATTTGGGATTTTCTTGGCTGAGACACTGGGGGGGAGGGGGTTTGCTATTTCTTTCTCCAGCTAATTTGACAGATGAGGAAACTGAGGTCAGAGGTATAACAGATTCTCAAGAATAAATTTTTTAAGCAGAAAGTGAAGGAATTCTGAAGAAGTGGGGGAGAAGGGACTGTATAAAGAGGCTGATGTGGATGCACAGGGAACTCTCTGGCTGAATTAGATTTTTTTCAAGGTCACCTAAAATGGAAGCCAAGGCAAATAACAGAGTGAATTCAAAAGTGTGGTGTGGTCCTGGAAGAAGAATTTCAAGATTGCTAAAGTTCAGAATGAGTAAAAGATATTGAAGAAAGCTAAATATAACCAGAATAGTCATAAAAGAAAGTTATATCGGTGAAGATTTGCAAATCAGATAAGTGCTAACAGATGAGAGGTAGAAATCAAAACTGTAATTTTATTGTGTATCATTTTGGACGGATAAGGAGGAGATTAAAATGACCAATAAAGAATTTAAACTCTAAATAGAGAGAAAGAGGGAACGTGGATGCTTTTAAAATATTCTACATTTCAGAGAAATGGGGGGAAAGTGCCTGGCACATAGGAGGTGCTCAATAAATATTTGATTTGGCAGCTAGTTGGTGTAGTGGACAGAACACCAGCCTTGACGTCGGGAGGACCTCAGGTCAGATCTGGTTTCAGACAATTAACACTTCCTGACTGTGTGCTGCTGGGCAAGTCACTTAACCCTAATTGCCTCAGCAAATAAATAAATAAATAGACAAATGAATGAATGAATGAACAAATAAATATTTGATTGATATGGTGGATGAACCACTAACTGTCTTTTTTTGACAGTGGAGAATGGATGAACTACTTCAAAACTGTCAAAGGGTAGATGACCTGATATTCAAAAAAGCCTTTTTGAAGGGGGCTTCAAGAGATTCAATCCCTATCAAGATTCTGTTTAGTTAATTTTTTTTTCAGTTGTGCACAACTCTTCTTGACTCCATTTGGAGTTTTCTTGGCAGAGATACTGGGGTGGTTTGCTATTTCCTTCTCCAGCTTGTTTTACAGATGAGGAAACTGAGGCAAAGTTAAGTGACTTGCCCAGATCACTCTGAGGAATTGTCTAAGATTGGATTTGTGAGTCTTCCTGACTATAGGCTCAGCACTGCTAAAGTACACATAGAAATAAAGCAAGGATCACACACGGCAAATATGCAAGCCAAGTTGACTTCGTTTCCTTTCTGACAAGAATGTGAGTCTAGCAGAATTAGGAAATGTTTATGTAGTTTAAGTGGATTTCAGCAAAGCATTTGACAAAGTCTCTCTCGGGCTATTAATATATAAGAGTATTGGAAAGAGTGCCAGATTTGGTGCTCAAGGATCTCAGACTATATGATCCTGGGTAAATCACCTTCTCAATCTCTGTTTCCCCTTCTGCAAAATGAAAAGAAACAGAATAAATGGACTTTGAGATCCCTTTCAGGTCTGGAAAGCCAGAGAGATGATTATTTCTCACCTGGCAGAATGGCCGACTGAAGGTGGTCATTCGCAGTTCGGCTTTGGGAGCTCTCTCAAGAGGAATGTTCTTGGGATCTCTGCTTGTTCCGTGGTTGTGGAACATTTTTATTTGTGACTTGAGTAAAGGCTTCCACAGGATGTGGATCATATCTGTGGATCACATAGAGCTAAGGGGAATCGTTAAACATTGATTGATACAGAGGACTCAAAAATATCTTATCAGGCTGGGACGTTGGGCTGGATCGAATTATATGAAATTCCAGAGAGATTCACATCAAAGGGTTCAAAAATCACCTTCAGAATTACAAGATGGTTTAGGTTAGAATCGATGAAGAGAGTTCCCTGTGCATCCACATCAGTCTCTTTATTCCCCCCTTCCCACCTCTTCAAATTCCTTCTCTTTGTACTTGCAAAATTTTATTCTTGAGAATCTAGGATACTCTGAACTGAAATACCCTACAGTGTTTTGGGCTGTGGGATCCTGCACTTTTTTCGAAGCCCTTTGGCTAGGTAGGATTTGTGTAGATCACAAGCGCAATTGGAGTTTACAATGTAATAAAGTCAGTCAGTTAAGGAGCATGTATTAAGTGCCTACTATATACTCGGCTTATTGTGTTAAGCATTGGGAATACCAAGAAAGGTTAAAAAGCTTCCCAGGAGCTCAGAGCATTAGAGTAGATAGCATACAAGCAGCTCTCTATCAATGGGGTTTATACAGAGTAGATGGGAGGTCATCTCAGAGGGAAGGCAGAAAGATGAAGGAGGTTGTGAAAGGCCTCTTGTAGAAGATAAGGCGTGGCCTGAGAAGGAAGGGAAGCCTTCCAGGCAGGGCTGAACCCCCAGAGTAAGGTGACCTAGCTCCGTCAGAGGGTCAGAGTGTCCAGGAGAGGATGTCATCATCTCCCAGTTCTC
Organism: Sminthopsis crassicaudata; assembly: GCF_048593235.1. Taxonomy (NCBI): domain Eukaryota; kingdom Metazoa; phylum Chordata; class Mammalia; order Dasyuromorphia; family Dasyuridae; genus Sminthopsis; species Sminthopsis crassicaudata. Next base: position 14,779,520 of record NC_133619.1, on the reverse strand, counting down.
AGCCCTGCTTACATCACACCTGGGGTGTTGTGTTCAGTTCCGGGAACTATGTTTCAGGAAGAACACTGAGCATCTGGCCGGAGTCCAGAGGAGAGCAATGAGGAAGGTTCTCGGCCCCAAGATTATGGGACAGGAGTGTTTTCAGCCCCTGGAAGAGAAGACTTTGGGGGACGAGGTGGCCATGGGAGGGGCTGTCATGGCGAAGGGGAATTGGGCTTTTTCTGTTTGGACCCAGAAGGAAGAACTTGGACGTTGCCCAGATGCCAATTAGAGTTTGATTTAAGGGAAATTCTACCTGACAATTAGGGCTATTCCCAAGGGAAGTGGGTGGCTTTGGAAGAAAGGAGGCTCTCTCACTGGAGGACTTTAAGCAAAAGCTGGATGGTGACTTGGTCTGTTTTCTTTAAGAACAATCTCACTTCGGGTCTGTTTTTGGTCTCTGAGGTGCCTTTGAAGACAGTCATTCTGTGATTCATCCCTTCAACTTTGCAAATGAACTGAGGAACAGGTGCATCCCTGAGACCAGAAATGGGAACTTGACGGGAAGTTCAACGGGGTCACGGGCTTTGAAAAAGGAAGAGAAAGTTCCATCTGTGGATGAGCTTAAGTAGAGATTCAGCCTGGACTGCTCACTCAGCTCCCCAAACACCACCTGCTGCCAAGGTGTGGGCTCAAGGGGATGGCTCTTTGAGGAACCTGCCAGCTCAAACGCAAATGAACCAGATTCCTGAACCAGTCTGTACTAGCAGCTGGCTCACTTCTTAGAACTGGAGGGTTGGAAATGGGGAAACTGAGGCTGAGTGACTGACTTAGGGAAACACAACCTGTGAGGCAGGATTCAAACTGAGGGTTTCCTGACATCACAGCTAACTGTCCACTTTGCCACCTAGATTTGGGCTCACACAAATAACTCCTCCCTGCTTCTCCCACCCCAAAGAAACCCAATCTTTATAATTATTAGCAAAAGAAAATACCCCAAACTCTTACAACTAACAAAAAAGCGGGTTGCATGAAGGTTCCAGAGATAATGGGTCTGGAAGAAGTGGGAAACTTGGCTTCCCTTCTCAAAGGAGGATTGGGTAAGAGAAGTCAGTCCTCAAGTAGAGAAAAACACGAAGCTGGTAAGCTCACTAGCTGCAGGATCTTGGGCCAGTCACTTTCCTCATCTAAAAAATGGGGATAAATTACTTCCCAGAGTTATCAGAAGAATTAATTAGTTTTTGTAAAACACTTAGCACAGAACCATGGTCAACAGTAGATGCTATAAAAATGCTAGTTATTCTTAGTACATTTTTAATGGTATTTTCAGTTTAGGTTTTTTTTTTTTTTTTTTCCCTGAGGCAATTGGGGTTAAGTGACTTGCCCAGGGTCACACAGCTAGGAAGTGTTAAGTGTCTGAGACCGGATTTGAACTCAGGTCCTCCTGACTTCAGGGCTGATGCTCTATCCACTGTACCCCCTAACTGCCCCATAGTATTTTCAGTTTTGTAAATCATTTTATTTCATCTGATCCTCTCGATGCTCCTGGGAAATAGGGGCTATTTTTACCCTCATTGTACAGATGAGGAGACAAAAAACTAAATGCTTGCCAGGGTCACAACATGTCTGGGGATAGATTCCAACTGAAGTCTTGACTCCACATCCAGCATCCTTTCTATACTTCTTTCCGCTTTCCTAAGACTTAGGAAGCATGAGAAACCAAGCTAGACATGAGAGCAATAGGATATGCCTTGTGGCTCCATATAAATGCACTGAAATTCTGAATTTAAGGGATTTTTAGGCCGAAGCTCTTCAATGATGCCATCTAACTGGCTAGAGTGAAATTAAATCCTCACTTTATCAGTCATCATAAACTCTAGTAATAATAAAACACAGCTTTAAAGGTTGACCAAGAGTTTTCTCCCACAGCAACCTTGGGAGAAGATAATATAAGTGTTCTTAACCCATTTAACAGAGAAGGAAGCGGGTTCCCGGAGGTTAAATGCCTCTCACATTCTCACACCACTTGTTCAGGTCCGAGGAGCCAGGTTTCCTCCCTCCAAGTTTAGCGATCAGTCTAGCACGTCGCTGAGTCGGGATATCTGTACCTAAGGGACAAGTTTAAGTCATATGGGAAAGGATTGTGGGTAGGAAAGAAAGAAAAAAGCGGTGGAGAAGAGAGACCCTAGAGAAAAGAAGTTCTAAAAGCGCAGTCAAGTGCACTCAATATCACAATAACCAACACGATTGGGCCACCATGTTGACCTTTTCCTCATTAAAAGTTTTCATTCTGTCATTCGAAGAATTAAAAAAAAAGTCTAGATGAATGAAAGCGTGTCTAATTTTTATAATGGAAACCAAGTGGGGGGAAATGGGATTCCTTTTATGACAAATTGTTTAGCTGATGACTTTGCTAGACAGGATCCATTCTATAAAGTCGAGAAATGGTATTCGGAATCAGTGGTGATCTCACTGAGTCAGTGATGGGGATGGTCACCTCCCTGTGACTGTCCATCTAGAAAATATTAGCCAAATTCTGGTAGATTTCCAATTCTCCTAGGACATCCCTAGGGATGCTCGGTACATTAGGACCAACAAAGTTCTGCAACCCCCTCTAATTGCTTTCTTTGACCCTAAAAAAAAATTGCAGCACAGACTACTGAGTCCCACACACCCCGTGGGCCATGGGGCACGGCTCCATGTCATCACCCTCCAATTATCTTACAGGTCCCCTGCAAATTCTTTTCCTAATGAAGGAATCCCACTGACTTGTCAACGCTGCATAACCCCGTAGAGATGAAGAGCTCTGCTTTTAAAACAATTTCTCAGAGGCCTGTGAGAAGAAGTGGGAGCATCTGTGATGGCTGCTTTCATTAAAAAAATCTCTGTGAGCTAACAGGTGTTATTTGTAGCACAGAAGTGATAATTCTAACAGGGGAGTCTTTTCAGACTGCACAGAAAAAGGATAAAATACTTCTATCCATTAGGATACAGAAAGGAATGCTAAGAGGAAAACAGAACATTTCTAGAGCATTTTAAGGTCCTTCAAAGTGTTTTCTTACAATAACCCAGAGAGATAGGTAGCATTAATGCTATCACTGTTTTTCCAGGTGGGAAAACCAAAGTCATGGTCATGTGAGTAGAAAGTATTATCCAAGACTGAAGATTTCTTTTGACGGGCCTTTGGAAATCTTTTCTTTTGAATTTGCTCACTTACTTCAAAAACCCTATTAAAATGGGTGCTAGATTAAGAGGGGAGCTCTGGCTCTTCTATAAGGGAAGGTGGCTTGGGAGAGTGAGGAGACTCTAGAATGAGAAGAAATTTGGTCTAGAGGTGAGCGGGCTGGATTTGGTGTCATCTTGTCTCAGGTACTTATTTGCTATATGTCCTTGAATGAATGACTTAACTTCTCTGAACTGTGAGTCCCTCATTAACACCATGAAACAATTATATTAGATAGCACTCCACTCTAAATCTATGATAAGGTGACCAATTTCTGACAAGACAAACACAAATTATTCATATGAGGAAGAAAAGAAGAAAATAATCCAAAAAAAAAAAAAATCAATGTCTACACAAAGAACTCCTCAACAAATCCAGATTTTCAAAGAAGATTGGAGCAGGGTACAAGAAGTGAAATATTGGCTCTGGGGTTCAAGGAGCTGAGTTCAAAATCCATCTCTGATGTTTATTGTACACCTGTGTGACCTTAAACAACCCCTCTGGGCTCCAGTTTTCTCATCTACAATATAAGGGAGCTAAACTAGATGGTTTTTAGGTATTTAGATGATAGTTGCAAAATAACCATGACTGACATTAATACAGCTTTATAGAGTGCTTTTCTGTATTCTCCCTTTATTGGACACATTTAGGGTTTTAGGGATGGAATCAATGATCATAATGGAGGATAAACAAAAGCATGGAACAGATCTGTAGGAACAGTGTCAGGAAGGCTGAAGCCCCCAGTAAGCTGAGGATGGCTAAAAATAAAACAAACAAATAAAAAGCCTACTAGGGAAACATTAAAAAACCAAAATGAAACAAAAACAACTCTTGAAGCAGAAACAAGATGGCAGAAGGAAGGCAGGAATTTAGCTGAACTCTTCCAAGCTCGCCTCCAAACAATTTTAAAGTAATGCCTCAAATCAAATTCTGGAGCAGCAGAAGCAAAAAAAGTTTGGGACAAAGCATTTTCCAGCCCGGGATGGTGCAGGAGGCCAACAGGAAAAGTCTGTTTCATTGGGGTGGGGATCAGACCCAGATTAGAATACAGGTCACTCCAGACTGAACCAACCACAGTCCTTAGAGATGATTACATCAGTGTAGCAGCATTTTTGGGGGCCCTCAGCCCACAGTTGGTAAGGGGGTTGGACAACAGATCCAAAGGGGATAACAGAGATATTTTGCTGTTACTGGGTTCAGGCCCCTGTCACATCCAGGTCATAGTCCCAGGGTGAGGAGAAACACTTGTACAGTAGTGCTTGTGATTCTAGGAAAGTGGGGACTCTGATCAAAGTTCCAGGGAAGAGAAGAGTGTTTGTGGTTGCTCACAAGGGAGTTGAGGCCCTGGTCTCAGGTCCAAAATAGAAAGAAGCACTATCACTTGTAGTTTCAAGAAAGCAAGGTGTCTGGTCACAGTTCCAGGGCACCAATAGTACTTATAACTATAGGAGAAGAGGGTCCTTTCCTAGGTAAAGACCAGTGTATAGACCAAGAGAGCATTGACCAAATCTTTATTTAGATCATACACCTTGGAAGCAGCGAAAAGTTGCTGGTGCTTAAAACTAGCTCTGAAAATGGCAGTGTGAACAATATAAATCTTGGGATGGTTCCTCCTCCACCCCAGAAGGAGAGTCCAATTTTAAATAAAGTTAAAAATCAAGAAATAGCCTGGAAAATGAGCAAACAACAACAAAGAACCCGACCATAAAAAGCTATTGTGATGAAAGGGAAAAGTAAAAACAAACAAACAAACTCAGGAAGAGAATGATGTCAAAAACAGCTATAAGCAAAACCTCAAAGAAAAATATGAATTGGATAGAAACCCAACAAAAATTGCTGGAAAAACTCAAAAAGAATTTTAAAAAATAAAGTCAGAGAAATAGAGAAAAATTGGGGAAAGAAACAAGAGGGATGCAAGAAAATTGTGAAAAGAAAGTTTGGTTAAATAAAAAGGCACAAAAAATTGAAGAAAAGAATGTCTTAAAAAACAGAATTGGAGAAAAGGTAAAACAGGCACATGCAAAACCCACCGAAGAGAAAAACTTCTTAAAAAGTATAACTGACCAAACAAAAAAAGAGGTACAAAAGTTCATTGAAGAAAATTATTTCTTAAAAATTAGAATAAGTGGAAGCTAATGACAAAATGAAGCTTCAATTAACAATTTATAAAAAAAAATAGGAAAGAAAACTAGAAGAAAACATTGTACTATTTGATTGGAAAAACAATTGATCTAGAAAACAAACATAGGAGAGATAATTTAAGAATAATTACATTAGCTCAAAGTCATGTTCAAAACAAAATTTTTAAAAAGCCTAGACATTACATTTCAGGAAATTATCAAGGAAAACTACTCTGATATCCTAGAACCAGAGGATAAAATAGAAATTGAAAAAATACAATGATCATCTTTTGAAAGAGATTCCCAAATGAAACCTCCCTGGAATATTATAGTAAAATCCCAGATCTCCCAAGCCAAGGAGAAAATATTGCAAAAAGAGAGACAGAAATAATGCCAATATCATAAAGCCAGTCAGAGGATTTCGAAGATGATATTCCAGAAAGAAAGGAGCCAGGATTACAACCAAGAGTCACTACCCAGAAAAACTGTGTATAATATTTCAGGGGAAGATTTTTACTGAAACAGATGACTTTCAGGTCTTCATGATGAAAAGATCAGAGTTGAATAGAAAATTTGACTTTCAAATACAAGACTCAAAAGAAGCATAAAAAGAGGAACATGAAAGAGAGATCATAAGGGGTTCCAGAAGGTTCAATTGTTTACATTCCTATACAGGATGATAACACCTCTAATTCCCAAGAATTTTATCATTATTGGGACAATTAGCAGTATATATAGAGAGAGCATAGGTGTGAGTTGACTATGATGAGATGATTTGAAAAAATAATAAAATTATGAAGTGAGAAAGAAGGATGCAGTTGTTATTATTAACCATTGGTTAATTAGATTGAAAAAAGAAAGAAGAAAACAAAAGTACTAGTATCAAAAATGAAGGGTGAAATCCTCACTAACAAATATGAAATTAAAGAAATAATTAGTAACTATATTGTCCAATTATAAGCCACCAAATCTGACAAAATATAAACCATCCAAATTAATCAAAGAGTAAGCAAAATACTTAAATAATAGTCTTACAGAAAAGAAATAGATCAAGTCATAAATAGGCTCCTTAAGAAAAAATTCCCATGAGTGTAAACTGTTTGCATTTTTGTTTTTCTTCCCAGGTTATTTTTACCTTTTGAATCCAATTCTTCCAGTGCAACAAGAAATTCATTTCTGCACACATATATTGTATCTAGGATATACTATAACATATTTAACATGTATGGGACTGCCTGCCATCTAGGGGAGGGGGGGGAGAGAATGAGGAGTAAATTTGGAACAGAAGTGAGTGCAAAGAACAATGCTTTAAAAAAATTACCCATGCATATGTCAAAAAAATTAAAATTATAAAATTAATTTAAAAAGTATAAAAAAAAAAATTCTCAGCATGAGACGGATTCACAAATGAATTCTATCAAATGTTTTTTTTTAATTTTTATTTTATTTTATAATTATAACATTTTTTTGACAGTACATATGCATGGGTAATTTTTTACAACATTATCCCTTGCACTTACATCTATTCAGATTTTTTCCCTTCCTTCCCCAACCCCCTCCCCCAGATGGCAAGCAGTCTTATATATATTAAATATATTACAGTATATTCTAGATACAATATATGTGTGTAGAACCGAATTTTTTGTTGCACAGGAAGAATTGGATTCAGAAGGTAAAAATAACAGTTTACATTCATTTCCCAGTGTTCCTTTTCTGGATGTAGCTGGTTCTGTCCATCATTAATCAATTGGAATTGGATTAGCTCTTCTCTATGTTGAAGAAATCCACTTCCATCAGCATACATCCTCGTACAGTATCATTGTTGAAGTGTATAATGATCTTCTGGTTCTGCTCGTTTCACTCAGCATCAGTTGATGTAAGTCTCTCCAAGCCTCTCTGTATTTCTCCTGTTGGTCATCGATCAAATGTTTAAACAATTAAATCCCATACTATATAAACTATTTGAAAAAAAGATAGAAAAAGAAACTGTTCCATCAAATTCCTTTTGACACAAGTACCTAAATCAGGAAGAGACAAAACAGGAAAAGAAAATTATAGATCAATTCTCCTAATGAATATTGAAGAAAAAATTTAAATAAAATAATAATAACAAGATTAAAGTATGAGTAGATGAGATTTATACCAGGAATGCAAAGTTGGTTCAATATTAAGAAAACTATCAGCATAATTGACCATATTAATAGCAAAAAACTAAACTATAGTTTAGAACTAAAAAATAAATTCACCTGGAAAAACAAAAAAAAATATTAAGGGAATCAAAAAAAAATATGAAGGAAGGCTCCTAACTGTACCAGATTTCAAACTGTTTTATAAAACAATAATCATGAAAATAATCTGATATAGGATAAAAAAATACAATAGTAGATCAGTGGAATAAATTAGATATATAATATACAATAGTAAATGGCCACAGGAATCTAATGTTTGATAAACCCAAAGAACCAAGCTTTGTGAGTAAGAACTCAATACTTGCCAAAACTAGAAAACAGTTTGGCAGAAACTAAGTATAGATGAACCTCTCATGCCATATACCAAATTGAAGTCAAAATGGGTACATGAGTTAGACATAAGGGATGGCATCATAAGCAAATTAGGGAAATTAGGGACATTTTACCTGCCAGATCTTTCGAAAAGGGTAGAATTTATGACTAAATGAGAGACAGAGAACTTTACAGAATATAACATGGATAATTTTGATTGTATTCATTTTGACTTGATTAAAAATGTTTTGCACAGACAAAAGCAATGCTGCCAGGATTAGAAAGAATGTAGGAAACTAAGGTGGAAATTTATACCAAGGTTTCTCTGATAAAGGTTTCCTTTCTTAAATATATAGAAAACTGAATCAAATTTATAAGAATAGTAATCATTCCTCAATTAATAAAAATTTACACCAACGTTTCTCTGATAAACGTTTCCTTTCTTACATATATAGAAAATTGAATCAAATTTATAAGAATAGTAGTTCCCTTAGCTAATAAGGAAATATATTTTGCACAATTGCACATATATAAGCTATACTAAACTGCTTGCCTTCTCAGGGAGAGGTAGAAAGAAAATTTGAAACCGAAAATTTTAAAATAATGAATATCAAAACAATTTTTACAGGTAATTGGGGGGGGAAGTCAATAAAAGAGAAAAAACCCTCAGTTGAACTCTTTTAAAGAGGAAAGAGAGTACTGGAGATGAGCATGACAATAATATGAGTTTGTTAGTATTTATTAGAACAAGTCTAACTGCTCAATTCCTATTGTACTTCTGCTTTCTCTCTAAAGCAGAATGACCTTCAGAAGGGGAAGTATAGAACAGAAATCATTATCAGAGAATTAAAAGCCAAGATAAGTGACTTTTCATACTTCTCTCTTTCTAGGAGTTAGCACATTCGTATATGTTTCACTGCAGGAAAAATCCAATGTACTAAAGCTTAGATGTATTCCAAAGTTCAATTAAGGGCTCGTAATTTGTGGAGGAAGGGAAAGAAGTGGAATTCTCCACTGAAATTATTCTGTGCATTGCAATTTCTTCTTTCAGTTGTTCATTTGTGTTTGATTCTAGGGGACCCCATTTAGGGTTTTCTTGGCAGAGATACTGCAGCGGTTTGCTATTTTCTTCTCCAGCTCATTTTACAGATGAGAAAATTGAGGCAAACACGGTTAAGTTACTTGCCCAGGGCCACACAACTAGTATCTGTCTTCAGATGGTAAGATGAATCTTCCATTCTCCAGGCCAGGCTCTCTGTCCACTGCACCTGCTAGCTACTTGCTGTTTATTTTAATGAATTTTAATATATTATTCCATTCCCAAATATTTGACTTGGGAAAAAAGATGATTTCCAAGAATCATAGACAGACTTGTATGAGCTGATAAATAGAACCGGGAGGACAATTTGAACAAACACAGAATAATTGTGAAGACATTCTACTTCAAAAACTTGAAGAACTCTGATCACCATAGTAATCAACTCTGTTTCCACAGGATCCATAAGGAAGAACACTCTACTAATGTCATGACCACCATGCAGACAAATACATTTTGGGACATTTCCAATGTGAACACGTGGTTAGCTTGCCTCTGTGTATGTAATAGAGAGATTCTGTATTTGTTTTTAAATCACTTCAACAGTATTTATCTCTCATTTGTTTGACATGGGACAGAGTGTTAAGGAAATGTCTGCCATGTCTTTTACTTCAGGAAATGTTAAGTCTATGTAAGGAAACTGGACATTTGGAAATGATCCAGTTAAATGACAATATCCTGTTAATAGTGGGAAGAAATTTGCTATGTTACAGAGAATACTGGCCTCAAAATGAGAGGAGACCTGGATTTGAGCCCTGTCTTACTTTTTTCCTTAATTCCACTGGTGAGTCACGTGACTGCTGGCTCAGTTTCCTTCTCTGTAAAATAGGATTAATACTATGAGTAACCCCTGGCACATGAGGTTGTTATGAAGATGAGCAGGATACCTGGCATATAGTGGGTGCTTAACAACAATAATAGCTGGCATTTATATAGCACTTTAAATTTAAATTTAAAATTTATTTTAGCAAATTTAAATGAGCAAAGCAATTTAATTTATATTAATTAAAATATATGTATATAATATACTAATATACATAAAAATAAAATTAAATAAAAATAAAATAATTATGTTATCTCAACTGATCCCAACAATGATCATGTGAAATAGATGCATTTTTTTCCTTGCAGATGTGAAAACAGAGGCAGAAAGAAAGTGACTGGGACAAGTCATAGAAGTAGGAAGTTTCAGAAGCAGGATGCAGACACATTTTCCTGAGTCTAAGGCCAGTACTGCCTTACTGCCACCAACAGCTTAATCAATTAATCAATAAATATTTATTAAGCATCAACTATGTACACCTAGTATGTAATATTAAGCACTTATTAAGTACCTACTATGCACACCTAGTACGTAATATTAAGCACCTATTAAATACCTACTATGTACACCTAGTATGTAATATTAAGCACCTATTAAGTACCTATTATGTACACCTAGTATGTAATATTAAGCACCTATTAAGTACCTACTATGTATACCTAATATGTAGTATTAAGCACCTATTAAGTACCTACTATATACACCTAGAATACAATATTAAGCACCTATTAAGTACCTACTATGTATACCTAGTATATAATATTAAGCACCTATTAAGTTACCTACTATGTATACCTAGTATATAATATTAAGCACCTATTAAGTACCATATGTATACCTAGCATGTAGTATTAAGCACCTATCAATTACCTACTATATACACCTTCTATGTAATATTAAGCACCTATTAAGTACCTACTATATACACCTTCTATGTAATATTAAGCACCTATTAAGTACCTACTATGTACACCTAGTATATAATATTAAGCACCTATTAAGTACCTACTATGTACACCTAGTATGTAATATTAAGCACCTATTAAGTACCTACTATGTACATCTAGTATACAATATTAAGCACCTATTAAGTACCTACTATGTACACCTAGTATATATTAAGCACCTATTAAGTACCTACTATGTACACCTAGTATGTAATATTAAGCACCTATTAAGTACCTACTATGTACACCTAGTATATATTAAGCACCTATTAAGTACCTACTATGTACACCTAGTATGTAATATTAAGCACCTATTAAGTACCTACTATGTACACCTAGTATACAATATTAAGCACCTATTAAGTACCTACTATATACACCTTCTATGTAATATTGAGCACCTATTAAGTACCTACTATGTAATATTAAGCACTTATTAAGTACCTACTATGTACACCTAGTATGTAATATTAAGCACCTATTAAGTACCTACTATGTACACCTAGTATGTAATATTAAGCACCTATTAAGTACCTATTATGTACACCTAGTATGTAATATTAAGCACCTATTAAGTACCTACTATATACACCTACTATGTAATACTAAGCACCTATTAAGTACCTACTATGTATACCTAGTATGTAGTATTAAGCACCTATTAAGTACCTACTATATACACCTACTATGTAATACTAAGCACCTATTAAGTACCTACTATGAGGCATTTGCTAAACTCTGGGGAATACAGAGACAAAAACAAGCCCTATCCTGCAGGAATTTATAATCTAATGGGGAGGAGGAAGGGAGCAGACAATGAGAAAGCACACCCACACCCACATATCAAGCTATATACAGGACAGATAGGAGATAATTAACAAAGGGAAGGCACTCGATTTAAGAAGGGTTGGGGAAGGCTTCCAAGAGAAGAAGGGATTTTAGTTGGGACTCAGAGGAAGTCGGGGGGATCCATGAGCAGAGCAGAAGAGAGTGTTCCAGACAAGAGGAACATCTGAGTGCTTGCTGATTTATCCCGTGAGATAATACAAGGCACTCTGTGAACCCCAGAGTACTGGGTCGGTGGCAGCCACATGACACGTCAGCTTGAATGATGGAGGTTGGCAGGAATTCTGGGAGCGTAAGATCCAGGTGGGCTGGAAGAGCTAGCAAGGTTTTCATGGCTTTGACTTGAAGCCTTTGGTAATTTCCCTTTCATTAATCTATTCTGCTTCTTCACGTTACTTTGTGTCAACTTTCTGCACACGTGTATCCTTTCTGCAAGCCCGGCGAGGGCATTTCACTTTTGTTTTTGTACATTTTGTCCTTTGCCAGAACACGGCAGAACCTCGGGATGAGTCCTGTAACTATTCAGAGAATTCGGGTTATTTTCCGCGAGGGGACGAGCAGAGGATGAAAAATGTGTCTGTTCTCAGGACTATGATTCATGGCTGGGGAAGCAACCCCAGGGGCGCCTTTGTATTCCCTGGACAGACACTGACACCGAGTCAGCCCCAGGAGGGAATAGGAGGAGGAAAGCAGGCTGGATTTCCTTTGATGGACCCCAGACTTATTCTTGACCTAGAAATCCTGTCTTTTTTTCCCTGAGGCAGTTGGGGTTAAGTGACTTGCCCAGGGTCACACAGCCAGGACGTGTTAAGTGTTTGAGTCCGGATTTGGACTCGGGTCCTCCTGACTTCAGGGCTGGTGCTCTCTCCACTGAGCCACCCAGCTGCCCCAACCTGCCAATGTTCCTCAGAGTCTTGTGGCTAAGAGAGCTGAAAAGCTGATAGACTCAGAGGGCAAAGACTACAAACAAGAAATTAGGAAGAAGTGTAGAGGAAAGACAGAAGGTGGGTTGGTTCCATGCTGAGAACCAGGGGTTGCACCGGTCAGTCCCACAGATCAGCCTGGAGGCAGGTCTCAGCTTGTCAGCAGGGCCTGGATGGAGACTTCCCAGAAGGCCCAGTCCAGACAAGTCCCTGAGGTTGTGAGGAGCAGGGAAGGCACTGCTTTGCATGGGTAAAGGAAGTTCCCTGTGTTAACGTCATGGCAGACTGGATCCTTGTCCCTACTCCAGGGCCCAGATTAATGCTTTGACTAAAGCAGGGTGGGAAGCCACAGCAGAGCTGGAACTCTCTCAGACTTAGACGGGAAGAGAGTGAGATGATAGTCCAGGCTGGGAGACAGGGTCCCAGACACTCGCTCAGTGAGCCAGGCCACAGTGCCCCGAGGAGGCTGCTCCAGTCTTGCTCCCATGGATCTGTTTCTTGCCCGTTCCTGAGTCCAAGTCTGGCCAGGTCTGCCCACCCAGGTGATTTGCACGACAGGTTTGGTTTGTAAATGAGAAGCCAGGCTGTTTCCTACAGTCAGCTGTGTTCCAGCACAGGAAGGAAGCCAGCCCTTCCACCCCCAACACACATTGCACAGGGGGGAACAAGGATGGGCTCCAGCTGTCCTCACAAACATTCAACCGCCATAGCCAGAGGCCTGCTTTGTCGGGCTCTGGGGCTCGGGTCTGCCTCCCATTACCAGGGATTCCATAGCGTGACAGCAAGAAGGACCAGAATTCCAGCTCGGCCTGCCAGCCTCGGTCCTCGAAGACCCCCTGCTTCTGGGTCCTTCCCTGCCTTCTGTGGGGGCCCTAGGTTGGGAAGCGGGGTGGTCAGTGAGCAGGGGTTCTCTGTCTCCGGTCCCCCAACAGGCTGTCCTTTCTTAGATGGCAATTTCCCTGGTCCCGTGCCCCCGAGTTCAAGAACAGTAGGTGCTGATCTGAGGCAATAATTCTTATTCAACAATAAACATTTATTAAGCACTTACTATTGTGCCAGGAAGCTTCGAAGACTAAGATTACAGCTGTTTACACACATGGACACACACAGTTTCTGCTTCTCTCTCTCTCTCTCTCTCTCTCTCTCTCTCTCTCTCTCTCTCTCTCTCTCTCTCTCTCTTTCTCTCTCTCTCTCTGTCTCTCTCTCTGTCTCTCTGTCTGTCTGTCTGTCTGTCTGTCTGTCTCTCTCTCTCTCTCTCTCTCTCTCTCTCTCTCTGTCTCTGTCTGTCTTTCTCTCTGTCTCTATCTTTCTCTCTCTCTGTCTCTCTCTCTCTCTCTCTCTCTCTCTGTCTCTCTCTCTCTCTGTCTCTCTCTCTGTCTCTCTCTCTCTCTCTGTTTGTCTCTGTCTTTCTCTGTCTCTGTCTGTCTTTCTCTCTGTCTCTGTCTTTCTCTGTCTCTCTCTCTGTCTCTCTCTCCCTCCACATATATATATGTAACTTATATATGTAAAATTGTGTGTATATATACATGTGTTTATATGCAAACATACACAGACAAGCCATTTCAAACTTTTTTTGTGTAGACTCTGGCAGCTTGCTGTAGCTGTGAACCGCCTCTTAAAATCATGTTTGTAAATGCACGCAATTAAATATTTGCTATTACTGAAGAAACCAATTCTATTAAAATACAACCGTGGAGATGTATTTTTAAAACCCCAGTTCGCAGACTTGGGATGAAGAGCCCCTTCTCAAAGAGGCAAGACCTAAGGACAAACTCCAGTCAGCCTTTATATCTGGAACTGCTCCTCTCTTAAAGAACCACAAGAAGGAAGAGTAAATGGGAGTCTGAGCTTTAAGATTTTTTTCCATTCATTTTTGATTGGCTAGCAGTTGCCTTGAAAACAATCAGCAGCCAGTAATCAGCAAGATCATGGGTTGCCATTTTCAGGTTGGATGGAACCCTGGAAGTCATCTGTTCCAACTTCTTCATTTATTGGATTTAATAGAGACAGAGAGAAGACATTTGTCCAAGACTGAAGAGAACCAGATCGGACCCCAGTCCTCTGGTTTCAGAGCCAATGATTGTTCTTTCCCCCTTGAGAGCCATCCAGCCATCAGAGTTGGCTTTTGTTTCTTGGTCACCAAGAGATCTGTGTTCAATCACCAAATGGTCTGTAATTAATGACCCAGAATCCTCTTTTGGAATCAAAATCCAATCTCCAGTTTTGTGTGGAGTCAGAATTGGTTCTCTTGGCCAGAATTCAGTGTTATTTCTTGGGCTACTTGGGACGGCTTTTCACTGGGCAAACTACTGGGCATTGAAAAGCTCCCGGTCTTAACTCTGAGGGCCTGATACGGCAAAGGGGAATATAACCGCTTGTTCTCAGTCTTTTGTCACCCAAGCCATTCAATATTTCCTGCAATTTTCCTCACTCCTCTGTCTGCATTATGCTTTGTTAACAAAACAAAAACCATGAAGTGACACCTGCTAACAGGTGAGCCGCTGCTGAGGTGGGCTTCCCTTTGGGGTCTCTTTTCAGGAAGACATGTATGATTGAGTTCTTTCCTCACTCTACTGAAATGCAGAAGACTATGGATCATTTCAGGTGTGGTGAAAATTAATTTCCTTTTTGCTTTTGTTTTTTAAAAGTGGTTTATTTAAAAAATATACTCATGCGCCCATTCAGTTCTAAGTCACTAGGGGTATGTCCATTTTTATGAAAAGGGCCCTAAATTCTCAAGGAGAGAGAGTGGAACGTGTTGGAAAGAACCTGAGAGTTTTCTCTAGAGGCCCTGGGTAGAAATCCCAGCTCAGGAATCTCCTCTCTGTGTGATCTCAGATGAGTCCATCTCCCTCGGCCTTAGTTTCCTTATCTGTAAAACTAAGAGATGAGTTAGATAGCCGCTGACCTCCTTTCCAGCTTTTTGGTCATATACTTCTCTGTTCTATGAATTTTAGTTTTCCCCATTATTATTATTGTAGCTTAGGGCTAGTCACGCCATCATAATTGCAAGAATAAAGATCTTTAAGGCTTGCCAAATTGTGTGTGCGTGTGTCTATGTGTTTATATATACATACATATGCGTATATATTTATGTGTGTATTTATATGTGTATGTGCCCATCATGTGAAGTAAGTGTCATCACAGAAATATTCTTCTCATTTTAGAAATCAGGAAACTGAGGCTCAAGGTTGTCCCTGGACACACTGCTATCAGTGTCAGAAGTGGGATTTCGGGGGCAGCTAGGTGGCGCAGTGGAGAGAGCACCAGCCCTGAATTCAGGAGGACCCGAGTTCAAATCTGGTCTCAGACACTTAACACTTCCTAGCTGTGTGACCCTGGGCAAGTCACTTAACCCCAGCCTCAGGAAAAAAAAAAAAAAAAAAAGAAAAAAAAGAAGTGGGATTTCACCAAGGTCTCCATGGCTCTAGAGCTCCTTCTAAGATTCCACTACCCCGATCTGGACCTCAGTCTCCCCATCATAAAATGAACTTTAGACCAGAAATCCAAGAGGTTCAGTATATCTCTGAATCTTATCAACATTGAATAAATCTAGATAGCCATTCTCAAGCCTGGGAAATAGATGAACGCTTCTCTCCTCAAGGAGGAACCGGGAGCCTTCGGATGTGGAGTGTCCCGTTTGGCTGTCTCTGTGACCATGCTGTTCTGCTTGTGTCAGGGGACGTGACTCCCACTTGACTCAGAGAATTGGAGCCACAGTGTTGGGTACCTCTGGGCAGAGGAGGGTGGAGGAGGGGACAGAGAAAGGCAAGTGGGATCCTTGGAGTGGTGCATTGGAGAGCTCCCTGGGACACAGACTTGAGTGGGAGTGGGCCTCTGGCTTCCCAGGACTTACAACCTTAAAGCTGACCCAGAGAGAGCTCTCCTCAGAGCCCCTCCCCCTATCATTTTCTTGTTGGTTTAGCTGTGTTTTTATCTTGCTCCCCAGCCAAAAACAGCATTGCTTGTACGTATGCCATTGTCTGCCGTAATCTATGTTGATTACTTTAATAAATAAGCACTGGAGCTATTGTATCCCTGGACGACATGTAGCCGACGATTTTTCGCCCGGTCCCCTTCTTGGAGATGGCCCTGGGAAGGAGGAGGCAGGCGGCCCTCCCCCTTTGGGGATCCCACAAAGGCAGAAATCGCTCTTTCCCTGGGAAGATCCCAGATCAGATATCTGTCTCCGACCTATGTGAGCCAAGCCACCTTTCCATCAGATAGCAGCCGTACACATCCTGTGGGAGGATGCTGTGTTCTGGCTGGTGCAGAGCCCTGGTGGGATGAACATCCCTGGGTAGGGTTCAATGGGTGTGTTTGGTGAGTGAATGCCGGGATCCCAGGAAATGAGGGGTGTAAAAAATAAACAAATCAAAGGAGGGCAATAAAAGCGAAAGGAAAAGAAAAGCAAGGTGAAGGATGAGCAGCAGCGCTTGCCACAGGCGCTGGGCACCTTCTAGGTTCTTCGTGAATTATTTTTCATTCATTCATTCAACACTCGAGTGGTGTCTGGCCGCTGGGCTAAGCCCTGGGGATGCAAAGAAGGGCAAGAACCATGGTCTCCGTCCTTAAAGAGCTTCCGTTCCACGGGGGACACTCACAGACACGCTACTGGGCTCACAAGCTCCACGTGAACACACGTGTATACATGCAAGGCTCACACGTGTACTTCCAATTCAGGATCCAGATTGCAGACACACCTGGGTCACACACAGCCCTGTAGGGGTGAGATGCCCAGGTAATCAGACACACAAGAGGCGGCTGTACCTGCATTCAACCTGTGTCTTCTGTGTCCGATTCTATGTGTAATTCTATGCAAGATATATCATGTACCTTATATACCCTTGTCTGTGTCTGTAATGTACATGTCTAATGTGGGTGTGTGCATTTGTATGTGTGTGTACATATACACATATACACCTTCCAGGTTCAGTTGTATGTCTAGATATAATTGTATGTCCCATACACACATATATTATATGAAATCTATTTATCATGTATGTAATAAATACGCCATATAATCAATGGACAGTAACCTCAGAGGGAAGGATCCTTGGGTAAGGAGGGCACTGGAAGAGGGAAGGCATCTTATAGAATGGGGGATATGAACGCAGTCTAAGAAGCCAGGAAGTAGAGGAAGAACTTTTCAGACTTGGGATCCTGCCAGGACAAAGGTACAGAGAGATTTTTTTTGTTCTTCTGAGGCAATTGGGATTAAGTGACTTGACCAGGGTCACGCAGCTGGAAAATGTCAAGTGTCTGAGACCAGAGATTTGAACTCTGGTCCTCCTGAATTCAGGGCTGGCGCTCCATCCAAGGTGCCACCTAGCTGCCCCCAGGACTGCAAATTGCATTCATTCTCTCATTTAAATCTCACCACAGCCCTGGGAAGAGAGTCCATTTTATGGAGAGGAAAACTGAGGTCACCGAGGTTAAGTCACTTGTAGGAAATATCAGAGGCAGGGTTGAGTCCAGGTCTTCCTGATCCCAAATTCCCTTTTGCCAGATCCAGCCGCACCTATAAAGGGCCCCTATGTGTTGGGTTTGGTGCAGACAGAGTAAGCTCCATTTCTTCAAGCAGGAGGAAAAGACCCAGGGCAAGTCAATAAATGTGCAGTGCAGATACTGAGAGTAGTGTGTCTTTGGGAAGGTTCAGTCAAGGATCCCAAACTAAAATGAATAAGGCTTTTTAGCGCTGAACAGAGCTTTACAGCAATGAATCACTGCCCACAATAGCTGGGTCTGGTCAGATGAGATTTCTGGGCCCGGCACCTTATTCCTGACCTGCAAAGGTGGGATGAGGGCCGTGCCTTGGGCCTGTGGGAGGCCAGAATGAAAGGGCCGAAGTTCTGACCTCATCACTCAGACCCCCAGCTCCTCCCCAGAGAAAGGCTTGTTCTCTCCAGGAGCCTGTGTGTGTGTGTGTGTGTGTGTGTGTGTGTGTGTGTGTGTGTGTGTGCGTGTGTGTGTGTACATGTGAGCGTGTTTTGTGCCTCAGCCACAGACAAGGGGGAGACGCGCGGACCTTTGTCTGGGCTGCCATTTTCTGGCCTTGTGGGAATATTCCAGGGAGGGAGCGGACCCTCGGGTTTTCTCACCCAAAGTCCTGAGGCTTTCTGTGAGTGCTGATTCCTCCTCCGAAGGCCCGAGCTCCCCGACAGCCCACCCACAACCTGGCCCGCTTCTGCACATGGATTCAATTTTCCCTTTTGCTTTTCCCCCCATCAGCTGTAAAACATATTCCTAGTCACATCAGAACAGCGTCAGCTAAAAGAAAGCCCGTGGTTTCCATAGAATCTCTCGGTTTGGGGCCAGAGCTGCAGAGGGGCACGGGTGTTTCCAAAGACCACTATGAACCGTCTGCACCAAGGTCTCCACTGCCCCTCCGGCTGCCTCAGCGGCTTACTGACACCCCAGAGGAGCCATTGCCCTTCACAATTCACAGAGAAAAACAAAAGCTTGTGTGTGGGGAAAGAGTTCCCGATGCCACATCAGTCAGTCAGCACGCTTCAGTTACATCCTTCCCCTGTGCCAGGTACCGTGGCCAGGCCCAGGGGGCTGCCCTCCAGGAGCTCACTCCAACATGTAGATCACTGGACCTAGACAAGAGACACACGGGCTCCCTGGCGTGGAGTCTTGGAGGGAAGGAAGGCCGCAGCCAACTGCTGAGCCTCCGAGGAAGTCAGGAAAATGGGCGAATCCTGGAAAAAGTGCCCAGCTGCCCCTCCCGGAGCAGGCTTTCCTGAGGACCATCACACAGAGTGTTTGTGGCAGCTCTTCAAGAAAACGCAGAAGCAGCTGAACAATGTTCCGGGTCAGCAGGAGAGGTTTGGGGGGCTCTTGCCCAGAGCACTGTAGACTTCAATGGAGCAAATGCGCCTCTCCATGAGAGCTCCAGGCAGGGTCTGCTGCAGGGCCCCGACTTCTTTCCCTCCTTTGGGCAGCTGCAGTCCCTTCCTGTTGCCCTCTGCAGAACATCTTTTTGAACACAGTAAACAAGCCAGTCTCCAGGCTCGGACGGATTCTTGACATGGCAGCTCCTTCAGTGGCAGGAACAGACATCAGCTAGGACCTCTCTGGCAAAGACACTTAACAATGGAACCACAACTAGCCCGGGGCCATAGGGGATTTGCCCCAAGGCCCAGAAATTTAGTGGGAGTTAACAGCACTTAAACTGCTTTGGCGGAAGGGTGAACTTGGTGGGCGGTGAGCAAGAATAATAAACCCTAGGAGCTGGAATCAAGGGGAGTTCCTCACTAGGCCCAGCTTGCTCTTGCGTTCTCTCCTACTCTCTTATTTCTCCAATCCTTACTAATCAGCACCTTAATTTTCTAAACTCCCCTCCCTACCACAGACACCTTGGGGCCTTCTATAAAAGGCCCAAGGTCCCTCCTCATGTGCTCGGCCTTCCCCCTTTTGTCTTCGCCCCGGAACATTTTGCAGCGCTTATTTCTGACATGAGAACTGCTAGTTACGGCTCTCAGTTGAACAACCTTAAGATTTATTTCAAAAGGAACCATAAATGTGATAAATATAGAAATGTGCCAACTTTACCGACTATAACCTTTCCATGGCAAACTTTTCAACCTTTCAACAAAGATCCGAAACTGAGGGCATTCATGCTCAATTCCTTCCGAAAACAGCCTACAAAGGATTTCTTTGTTAATCTTTTCATCTTATCAACTCAGGCCATTCTGCACTCACTGAACACATCTGTAATTAGTTGGCAGGGAAAAGGAAAGTGCCAGGCCCAGCTACTCTTAAAACTCTCCTTGGCCAAAAGAAAGCACCGGCTACTTCTTATCTAGACAAAGATCTCTCCAGTCTAAGTGAGAGATGAGAACAGGTCTGGGCTCCCTCCACCCATCTGCTTCAAGCCTGTTGACTTTCATGGAGGCACAAGGGAAGAACAAAGGGCAAAATTTATCTCGGTATATACATACTCCCAACAGTCACACCATTGAGATCCGTGCAGGTGGCTATATATGGAACGTGTTTACAAGGAATGGCATATTCACTGAACTGTTCATCACACTGTTTAAATTTCCCTACCATTAGAGCATTTAATAATTCTGACTTTGAATATCAAATTGAAATTAAATGTGCTTTTGGGACATGCAGAATCTTATCCAAATTAAATAGAATTTTCTATGCAAACATGCCCTAGATCTTTTGTGTAACGTCCAACAGCTATGAAGTACAGGGATGTTTCATTGAATGGCATGGTGATTAGAATTACTTTTGATGGAGTTGTTAAGTTGTTAAGATATCCTGGGGAACAGCACAAGGCAACAAGCAATAAATAATTTTGGTCCTGGAGAACAGAAAACATGTGGTTCGAATGAGTTAATGTGTATAAAGTGTTTTTGTAGACCTCGGAATGTTATATAATTGCTAACAGTTCTTTTTATCATCCTTGATGTCATAATGTCTCCTCCTCTTAGGATTAGGGTGCTTATGACGTCAACCCCTTTTATTGATTACGACGTATAATAGCTGTAAACTTTATTGATATAACTTTCGATGTCACATGCATTGTTGTAGAAATTTAGTATGTAAAGTACTAGGTGTGGAGCTGGGAAGACTTATCTTTCCAAGCTCAAATCCAGCCTCAGACACTCCCTAGCTTTGTGAGCCTGGGCAAGTCATTTAACCCTGTTTGCCTCAGTTTTCTCAACTGTAAAATGAGCAAGAGAAGGAAATGGCAAAGCGCTCTGGTATCTTTGCCAAGAAAACTCAAATGGGGTCACGGAGAGTCAGAAACGACAAAACGACTAAACAACAATTGTTTGGGCTTAGCTATCTTTCTTTGGTAACAGGAGAAGTCTTAATTCCAGCGGATGGAGTAGAGAAAGAACAGGAAAGGCTAATTGTTTTGTAAAAACAAGTCATCAATAACTCACTGAAACAAAAAGAAATTGAGAATGTTATCTAAAGTAAGCAAACCCCACCACAAAGCATCCATCCTTCAGAAGCTTTAAAGGAAGCCTCTGATGAGGAGCTTATATTATGCTGGCTCATATTTCTAGACCATTTTAAGGTTTACAAAATATTTATCTCCAACAATCCTGGGTGAGAGTATTTAGTGCAAGAGCTAGAGTGAACTCGAAAGCAAGAGTCATCAGGTAAAAGATTAGAAGTGGAAGGGACCTTGACGCTCATGTAATCTAACGCTGCGATTTTACACATGGGGAAATCAAGGTCCAGAGAGTGGGAGGGATTTGCCCAAGATTCCTCAAGGACATGAAGAAAATGAAATCTAAGGATCTGCTATGAAAACATTTCTTCCATCAGTCAATCAGGCGTCACTATAATAGATCCTAAGAATAATGACTATTTGGGGGGGGGGGAATGGAGAGGTCACTGAGAGGGGGAGGTGGAGGTTGGGAAAAACTTCATGGGAAAGGGGGTTATTGGGCAGAGTTTTGAAAGAATTGAGGGATTCTAAGAAGGAAGCACGGGGGAGTATATTCAAAGTACAGGGAGCAGGCAATGCAAGAATTTAAAAACCAGAGGTTTATTATTAGTCTAATCCTTTTATTTTACTGTTTATTACTATAGTATTATATTATTAGTAGTATATGTTATTATTATAGCATTAGTCTAATCCCTTTATTTTATTGATTATTACTATAATATTATATTATTGTTATAGTATTAGTCTAATCCCTTTATTTTACTGATAGGGAAACTGAGGCGAAGAGCAATGGTAGGTGGGAGTTAAAGCCAGGTCCTCCAGCTCCTGAGTTGATGTTTCTATTAAACAGTTTTTAATTGTTTCTATCATCAAGCTTCTCGATAGATGAAGATTCACTAGGGATAGGTTTGCCTGTCCGTAAGCTAATGGAAGCTCACTGGGAAATTCTGGAGACTGTCGAGGAAGCGCATGCTTCTTTTACCCAAGGGCCCTGAGGAACTCTGGTCACTCCTGAAGGGCTGAGAGAGAGGTAGCCTCTTCTTTTTACTCACAATCCTGGTTGAGCTCGAAGCAAGCTGGGGACATAGCAAATCATGCGCCTGGCCTGCTGTATTCAAAGGATGGAATTTTTGGCACCCAAAAGACAACCTAAGGACCATCCCATCTTTTTTCTAATTTGCCAGGACAGAGCTCTGGCTCTGTAGCATTCCACAGTGTGGATCTTAAGAGTGACGAGGAAAGAAAGACCTAAAAGGCTTTGAGCTGGGGCAGATATCCCTCAGGTCCCAAATCAGGAAGTCCTGAGTTCGGATCTTGCCCTGACACTGTGGTGGATCCATTTTATCTGGACAAATCACTTAACCATTGGTACCCCAGGAACTTTCTCTTGTTCTAAGCTTCAGAGCAGGTGCAGATCTGGATTAGCCGAGGGAGTTTCCTTATCAGACATCCCTTATGCCAATGGAATCATAAAGTGTTCCAAAGAAATCTCACCTTAAGGAGGGGAGGCTCCTGGCCTCTATTCCATGGAAACTGGTCTCTTCAAATTTTCCTTTTCACTGTCAAAACCAATGATCCCTTCTAGAGCTTCCCCACTCTTGGTCTTTCTATATTTGGTTCTGTTGTCCACCTTCTCTCCCTGGATACTCTCTCTCTTCCCATCACACTCTTTTCTCCGGATGTCTGATGGACCCTCTCAGTCTCTTATCCTGGTCTTCATCTCTATAAATAATAATTTATTGTCATTATATTCAAATAATAAAATAATAATGATAACTAGCATTTATACAGGCATTAAAGTTTGCCAAGGCATGTTAACTCATTTGATCCTTGAAACAATCCCGCGAGTTAGATGATATTGTTTTCTTAGAGTTATAGATGAGGGAAACTGAGGCTGAGTGCAGTTTTATGACTTGCCCCATTCAAGGCCTTGATCTTCCACAGTCCAGGTTTTGTGCTTTAGCCATTGTGCCTCTTGTGGGAATTCCCTGAGTTCTAGCCATAAGTCCCCATTTCTTTTCTCTTTGGGCTATCTCAGGAAGTCCAACAGTCCCCGCAGGGGTGATGATCACTTCCATGTAGATGACTCAGATCTCCTTATCTAGCCCTAGCCTCTCTCCTGAGCCCCAGTTTCATATTATCCAGTACCTATTGACTATTTTAGACTCCATCATCCACATCCTCAAACTCAATATTCTCAAAACACGATTCATTGTCTTTCTCTCTAAACTTACCTTCATTCTGAACTTCCCTATTATTATCGATCAGATTAGTAAGCCTGAGTCTTTTCTCACCCCAAATATCCAATCAATAGTCAAATTATAATTACTTTTTCTACAGCATCTCTCTACTCACAATCAGTTCTGGGCCTCCTCACATTTTTCCTGGTGTTTTTTAAATTGGGTCTCTTATCTCTCAAGTCTCCAAAGGGATTTTGCTCAAGTCTGATCATGTCATTCAACCAACTCCATGGGTTCGCTATCGCCTTTGGGACAAAACCAACTTGTTACAGCTCTTCCCAAGCTCTTCCATCTTCCCAGTCTTTTAATATTCTACTGATCTCCAAAATGTGGACTTGATGGTCCAGAAGTTGTGACCTTTCTCTTCTTCCTCCATCTTCCCTCTTGAAGTCTTTTCCCTGGCTGTTCCCATTCCAAGAATGCTTTTCTTCCTAATCTTGGATTCTTAGATTTCCTAGATTCCTTAAGGAACCAATACCTCCTCGGAGGGCTTTTCCAGGTCCCCACCACTGCTTCTGTCTCCTTGTATATAGGAGTTTCCATATGTTATCTCCTCAATTAGTTCTCTGTCAATGTTCGCCAAGATAAGATAGTAAATCTTAATAAATGCTTGTTGATTGGTAGATTAAGGATAGTTTTATTTTCCACCCTTTTAAAAAAATATCACTTAATCCAATATTTCCCTTTCTTCATTGCTATTTTGTCTTTATTTCTATTTATTCCTATTCCCTCCCCACTTAAAAGGGAAAGTTACGAGTGGATCAACCTGCCATTCTTGAGCCTTTGCCATGTCCGTAACTGGACTCACTCCCATGTGCCTCATCCTTGTCTCCCAGGCTGGTAGTAATTTTGTCAGCCTTGCTCGTGCCCCGTGCTAACGTCTACATTCCCCTCAGCTTCTTGTCCCCCTGTGACAAAACTCTCAACCTTTGCACATTTCTAGTAACTGGGCTCTGGTACCCCATTTCCCCAAAGTAAGTTCCTGCCTCAGGTTCATAGAGGAAATCTTAGAGATCATTTTGTAGATGAGGGAATTCAGGCTTAGAGCAGACATATAACTGGGCCAAAGTCACATGGCCAGTGAGTGGTGTGGGCAGTATTTAAATCCAGGCCTTCCTCGGCCATATTCTTTTTCAGACTGAATTCTCTGAAACATTTTAGATTAAAAATCTAAAATCCGTTGCTATTGCACTATGCTACAGTGTTCTGCCTCTGCCTGGGTTCCCTGACCCACGAATCTCTGCTGCTCTAGAACAGGTTCCCCATCCCAATCGCTGCCCCACTCACCCCCTTTCCAATAACTATCCTGCTCCTGACCTCTCTTTTGTGGTCAGTTCCATCCTACTGACTCTCCACCTCTACCAGGATTTTCTCTGACGGAGTGAATTCCCTTTGGATTACACGCCTCAGTCTTTTATATCTACTTGAGTTACACTGGCCAATGGAATCCTATTTATTATAACAAGAGTCTACGTGTCTGAAGTCAGGTCTTTTTGACTCCTAGTTTAGCTCTTAATCTCCTTTGCTACTGGCCTGCCTTATTATTAGTTCATCCATTGTCACAAGGATCCATTTTTTTCTGGAAACATATTTAGGAGCCACCATTTAAGAAAGACGTTGAGGAGGTAGAGAAATTCTGGTGGAGGTCAGCCAGGATGGTGAAGAGCCTTGAATCCATTCTCCGTGAGAGTAGCCAGATGACTGAACTCATTTGGAGGTGGTGTTACCGTCCGAGGGTCCTTATCCTTAATTCCTCACACTTATGATTCAGCCCCCCGAAGATGCGTTACCCACAATGCCCCTTCCACATTTCAGGGGTGTCTGAGGGCTTGTGTTCCCTTCTTTCACTAGTTGACCCATTAATTGGGATTAACATCTCAATATCATTTAATTAGTATCAGATTTTACAACAGATAGTTACGAAAATGAGGTAACAAGAACAGAAATAAAATCACCTCCCACACAAACTGGGGGTACACCGTCCTTTATACCACTTTAGTCCCCGGTTCCAGAGGAACCAGACTAAGTGACTGTGTTCACCTCCAACAACTTCTAAATGTGGGATAGCCTCGGATGGGAAACCCTTTGCTTGTAGGGTTGAGCCGCCATGATCCCCTTCTCTGATAAGACAATCAGATTGTTCCTCCACACACCTGGCTGCTGAGAAATTCCTGCCTTGACTCCAGTCACGAGGCTTTGATTCCTCTGAACGTTTGAAATCTGGATTAAAGGAAAGAAGTCAAGAAAAAGAAGCCGCCTCAGCCTTCTGGCTCCAAGGTTGTCCAGGAGGTCATGAGTTGGCTGGCTTCAGGATGGCTCTTGAGAAAGAAGGCCAGACGCTCTTCCCCTATCCGGGGGCCCACTGCTCTTTGTTCCCCTTAGTCCAGAACAGCAAAGGAGGAAAAAGGCCGGGGTCCAGTCATCTGAGTCTTTTGTTTGGGCTCAGGGGCCAATCAAAAGTTCTTTTCTTCACCACATACTGGGCAGTTAGGAAATAATATAGAACAAAGGGGCGGGCCTCTGAAACAGGCTCACTACATACATATAGCCCAGGATGGAGCCTTCGTTTGGGGAACACCCTCTAAAAGTGAATGATGAATGGAAGCATTTATTAAGCACTTACTGTATACAAAGCACTGTGTTAGTGATAGAAATAGCAAATCATTTCTTCTCCCTAAGAGTTCCCATTCTAATGGGACAGACAACACCTAAATAAGAATCGGTGAGAACTTGGGAGTTAATTAACCCCAGAAACCACCTGTGTTCAAGAAATCCTTCATAGTGAGAACATCTTGCATTTCTGGAGATCTCTGGACTTCACGGCCATCTTGCAGATTAAGGCCCCCCCCAGAATGTGTCCGAGTCAGGATTGCAATCCAGATCTCCTGAGTCCAAGGGCAAAACCTGCTCCTGGGCACGTGCAAGGCTCCCTCCCTCCTGACAATCCCAGTGACAAGTGGAGGTAATAAATCCTTCCCACCTCCCAGAGCTGGAGTGTGTGTTTATGAATACCGGGTTCTAAAGATGACAAACACTTCCTCTAGAGGAGGGTGAGTGTTGTTACTATCTGAAACCATAGATCAAAACATGTGGCTGCCTAATCTCCTCAACCTACCGCAAGACCAAAAAACACTTAAAATGAAGAGTCGGCAGCTGGAGCATCTTCAGAGGAGAGAGGAAGCCCCCAGGGGAGCCAGATAGGGGCAGGTGGCTTCCATGGAAAAAGAAGAAAAGGGCCCCAAACTGCCCTCTCCCTCACTGACTTAGAGACAGAACAATCCAAGAAGCCCCTGCTCTTCTGAGAAGTCAACAGTCTGGAAGGTGACTTCCAAGGAAAAAGAAGAAAAGGGCCCCAAACTGTCCTAAAATCAATTCAAAATAACTGAGGGGGCACTACCTAACATTTTAGGTGTTATGGAGGAGGGACTGGAGGGAAGAAGTCCAGGGATTCCCCCAAGAGGGGTAGGGAGGGTGAGGTACCTGGGCAGTCACGGAGAAAGGAGCCAGAAGCTTACGGTCCAAGGACAGCCAATTAGCCCATTTGCTTGAACATAAAATAGAGGAACAAGACTGAGCAAAGAGACTCAAATCTTGGAGTCAGATGGTGAAGAGCTTAAAAGGATCAACAGAGGCAGAAGGGAGCCATATCTGCTTCTGGGATGGGGGGAGAGGGGGAAAAGCATTTATCCAGACCAGTGCTTCCTAAAGAAATGTGAATTTCAGAAGAATGGGTTGAAGAGGAAGGAGAATGAATTCAGGAATCCTATTCAGAGGCTTTTGCAAGTCAGATGGGAGGTAATGGGGGGCTGAATCAGGATGGTCCCATGACTGAAGACTTTCTGTGGGTGATTAATGCCTTTCATTTAGGGCAGGGTTGCAAACCCTCCCCATCTCCTCATCTCGTCTGAGCTGGAAGTTCCACTTGTGGCCACACGCCCTCATCCCAACACCGACCATGGCAGAAGTTTCAGCCTACTATGTTTTTCTAACTCGACTGGTTTTCCCCTCTCTAGGCCGTACCTACCGGCACGGGTTCACCGTATTGGGGCCAAACAGTGCAGACATTAATGGCCTCCTGCCCTGCCACAACTCAGAACTCTCAGACCCAGCCTTTCCACCAGCCTCAACCTCCCCCAGAGACAAGGATTCTACCCCATGCTCTGACCTCCTAAACTTTTCGGATTCCTTCTGCTATGAGTTCTTTCTTGGCACCCATTTCTTAACCAATGGGTCTAAATTTATCTTCAGTCTGAGTGTGTGGTGGATTTGAAATGATAATTATAGGGATTGAAAGGGTCTTCAGCTATCCAGAGACTTGCAGAAATCCCTGAGCAAAATGCACTCAAGATTTGTTTTTGCTTTAAAGAAAAAAATCTTTTTTTTTTTTTGTTTCCAGGGAGTTATTCTAACATTTCTCTAATTTTCAAATCCTTTCTCCTGATCTACTAAATCAAGAGATTTAATGGATCTTGTGTGTGTGTGTGTGTGTGTGTGTGTGTGTGTGTGTGTGTGTGTGCTCTAAACCTCATTGGAGATGCTATTTAGCAGGAGAAATCCAGATTTGGGTGCCAGAAATCTTGTTTCACTCACCTTGTCCCAATGAAATAGCAAACCTAATTGATTAATTCAATTAATTGATTAAACTATCAATTTATTCAACAAATACTCATCAAGCCCCTATTGTGGGCTCAACACTGAGCTAGGCCCTGAAAACACAAAGACAAAATAAAATAATCCTTGTCTTCAAGTAACTTACAGCCTCCGTGGAGGAAACAAAATACACACGTGGAGAGACAAAGAAAATACGTAGGAAAAGGATCTAGAGGTCCAGAAATATTTACAACAGCTCTTTTTATGGTGACGAAGAATTGGAAATTGAGGGGATGCCCATCATCCGGGGAATGGCTGAGGAAGTTGGTGTATATGAATGGGACAGAACATTATTGTGCTTTAAGAAATGATGAGCAGGCAGATTTCAGAGAAATCTGGAAAGACTTACATGAACGGATGCTGGGTGAGGTGAGCAGAACCAGGAGATCGTTGTGCCCAGAAACAGCAGCACTGTTTGATGACCAGCTTTGAGAGACTTTGCTCTCCTCAGCAACAATGATAAAAGACAATTCCAAAAAAACTCATAATGCAAAATGCTATCCACATCCAGAAAAAGAACGATGGAGTCTGAATGCAGATCAAAGCATACTATTTTTATTTTTGTTTTTTCTTTCTTGTGTTTTTTTTTTTTCCTTTTTCTTCTTTCAGGACATGACGAATGGGGAAATATATTTAAAATTATTGTGCATGTATAACTTATATCAGATTGCTTACCATCTTGGGAAAGGGGAAGGAGAAGAAGGGAGGGAAAAAATTATGGAACTCAACATTTTATAAAAATGAATGCTGAAAATTATCTTTACATGTAACTGGAAAAAAAATAAAGTACAATTACAAAATGACACCCAATATTTAGAACTAACAAAGGGAGAAATCAGCAAAATTCCAAAGAGATTGCATGCAAGGCAATCCCTGAGGAGAACCTAGAATGTTGTAACTAACTTCCTTACATATCACTTCCTAGTGTTCTACTTTGCAGGGTAAAGAACTGTTTCTTCTTAAGGAAAAAGAACTGAACAAATTTAACAGTATGGCAGGATGTGGGCTGAAAGTACAGTTAGACAAATTTAGATCTGGTTAAATGACTGAATCTAATGAATATTGATGTCACGATAATAGTATATAATTTCCCAAATATAGCTTTTTTAAAAATACATTTTAGTAAATATTTTGTTTTTTGTTATTCCCAATGCACGCTTTATTCCACCTTAAAAAAAAAAAACATGCATGATAATAAAGAATAAAAATGTACGTGCAATTCCAAATGCTCTTCAAGTCTTAAAGGCTTGAAGGTTCAAGTCCATTTGAGTCCCAAACTCTAAGATCTTGGGAAGGAGGAGGAAAAGATGGTCTATATACCGACAAGGAGCAGAAGTAACTACACTACAGGATGCAAGACAGTAGGGGATTGTGGCAGGGAAGAAGTGTGTACCCCAATATGTATTCCAACACCACCAGAGACCCAGATTCCTAGATTTTTTCCTAAGGAAGAGTAAGGCAGAATATCTTTAGATCCAAATATACCTTTGACCTCTTTGGTTTGGGGCTCTTAGGAAAGTGAGCTGGACACAGAACATGGTATAATACCCAACATGGGTTTCTGAAGCCTTGTGTTTAAATATACCCTTTGGTACTTCTTAGCTTTATGTCCCTGATCAAAGTCATTTAATTTCTTCTCTTTTCTTAGGTTTTTATTTATTTTTTTTTTTTGACTGAGGCAATTAGGGTTAAGTGACTTGCCCAGGGTCACACAGCTAGCAAGTGTTGAGTGTCTGAGACTGGATTTGAACTTGGGTCCTCCTGATACCAGGGCCGGTGCTCTATCCATTGCACTATCTAGCTGCCTCTAAATCGCTTTATTTCCTGTTTCCTCATTTGTGAATTGAGGATGATAATAACTTTCCCACCAAACCCACAAGGTCATTGGGAAAAAAGAGATTTACGAACAGAAATTATTAGTTGTTATGGTCTCTCATTGTGATCTGGTAGATTTGTGAATAAAATCACTTTAGATATTAAGATATCATATTAGATAATAAGATATAATAATATCAAGATATTCTTATGTTAAGCTATAAAATCTAATATTTAGATATTAAGATTAATTAAAATTCAGTTGATCCAACCCAAGGGGCCATAAGAACACCCTATTTCTGGCAGCACCAGTTCCTAGATCTCAGACTCTGAGCATCCAAAGTCACCGTCCCCCTAACCCCAGCCCCTGGGCTGCGAGACCCAATACTCAGGCTCTACCTCCATCCTGGTCCCTCTCATTCGGCATGGGATGCTCAAGAAATTTTGTCTTTATCTAATTTTCCAGCGAGGATCCAAATAGAAGCATCAAATTCAAAGGGGAAGGGGGTTGGTCATTAAGGGAAGAAGGAGACACAAATTCACGAGGGGGAAAGCAGACAACAAAATCCACATGGAACTGCAGGGGCTTATTGGGAAAGGTGGGCAGCCAGAAGTAGAAGAAGAACGTTCTTTTAGAACCGAACCAGTTACACCCAATGAAAGAACTCTGGGAGACGACTATGAACATAGAATTCCCAATCCCTCTAATTTTGTCCGCCTGCAGTTTTTATTTCCTTCACAGGCTAATGATACACTATTTCAAAGTCCAATTCTTTTTGTACAGCAAAATAACTGTTTGGACATGTAGACATATATTGTATTTAATTTATAGTTTAACATATGTAACATGTATTGGTCAACCTGCCGTCTGGGGGAAGGAGGAGAAAAATTGGAACAAAAGGTTTGGCAATGTCAGTGTTGTAAAATTACCCATGCATATATTTTGTATGTAAAAAGCTATAATAAAAATAAATAAATAAATATGGAGAAATTCCTTAAAAAAAAAATTCATTTACCTGGCACTTTACATATAGAGCAAGTCCATGTCAAGGCCCTGGGATGAAGGCACTGTGGAGATTTTTTTTATCAACCTAGAAACTGAGGAAGAGCACAAGTGATCTGGCCAAGTTCCCACAGTTGGGATCAGAACCCAGGGCTCTGACTCCCCCAATATCAAAACAAGTGGGGGAGTATTAGGATTACAAGGTGAGAACAATATCAAAACAAGGACTGAGTTATAATTTGTCTTTATTTTAGAAAAATTTCCACTAAAATGAGAATATGAGAAATGTGGGGCTGAGGTTAAACTTTAATTATCTGGAAAATCCATTTGTGTGAAAGACCTCTAGCTCCCACCCCTGCGAGGTCCGATAAGCAGGGTGTTCCTAGGCCATGTGCTTGGAGCACCAAAGGACTTGGGGCGATGGGAGCCATTAACACAGAGCATGGAGGAAGTTGTGCATTAAAAAATCCGGAGCTGTTTTCCCAACATGCCCTTATCTGATGCTCTCAGATACTCCTCTGATGCATGTGATGGAGAATAATAATAATAATAATTCCTGTTTGGGGAGCCCCTAAACTGAAATTGATTATATTTTAACAGCAGGAAATGACTGGTTAGCCATGTAGGAGTCATTTCCGAATCAGCTGGCCGGGTGCATTCACACCACCGGCTCCTTGGGTCAAAGATCAGAATTAAGAGCAAATTAGAAGGGAGCAAGAATGGACAGGATGAAAAAAGGTACCGGGCAAACGCAACCTGACCCTGCCTAAAGAAGCTTCTGTCTTGCTCTCTCCCAGTGGAAAATAAAAACATTTCATGTTTATATAGGTTTGGAAAACTCTTTAGATATATTATCTCACTTGATACTCAATAATAACACTATTAATTATTAATTAATTGATAGATGCTATTATTATCCCCATTTTACAGATAAGAAAACTAACATTCGGAGGGATTTGGGGAGGGTCACACAGGAAGTATCAGTGAGGAAGGATTTAAATCCAAATCCTTCTGACTCCAAGTCCATTAGTCCATCTATTATTCAACACTGCCTGACTAAAAGAAGAGACAGACATACAGTCTAGAAAAAAAATCCACAAGGATTTTGATCAATGTAATCAATCATCACAATGAGGAGGCGAAGAAACCACCTGATCCAGTAAAAGCCCCGGTCTCCTTGCCAAGTAGAAAGAAGGCAGCTGAAGAAGGAGCAGTTAAAATAAACTCATTCCTAAAATCTTATGAAGGAAGATGGTGGGAGATCATGTGGAGTGCTGCCTCCTAAAGTGCTTAGAGGTAGTAGAGAGAAAAAAAAATTCACAAAAAGCTCGACAAGAGGCCTATGCCAGATTATTGGGGAGGGAGGGCACATTTTAGGATGAAATTAGAAGTACAACAAGCAGATGGAGCTGTCAAGATTCTGTTAGGAACAGTCCTGAAGTCAGGAGGACCTGAGTTCAAATGTGACCTCAAACACTTAACACTTCCTAGCTGTGTCACCCTGGGCAAGTCACTTAACCCCAATTGCCACAAAGAAGAAAAAAAAGATTCTGTTATGGATGATTACCTTCAACCATACACATTGAAATCTAATTTCATCTTCCCAAATGGACTGAATAAAGAAATAGAAATGGTCCAAATCAAAGCAACAGGGGGAAAGGCACTGAGATATACGAAGAGTACACAGAGAAAGTCTCAGCTGAGGGGGATTCGAGAGATTAATTCTCAGAGGGCAATATCCAACACCTTATTCGCCTCTGAAAAGGTGACCAACAAAATGCCAGCAACTGCCAATCAATTAGACAATAGATGGAAAGTGATTTGAAAAGCAATGCATTATATAAAATTATTATTATTATTACTGTTCTATTCTTCACAGTTTTGTGAAAATAATCTACATTCCAATTAAGGCATCCTTGATGAAAGTATAGGAAGGGAATAAACATATTTCTACAAATGGCATTCTATAGCAGAGAACTTCTCTGTGGTCCCACAACTGATGAAAAGGTGGAGAGAAAAGATCCCATGGTGCTTGTGTGCTGACTATATACATATATATATATATATATATATATATATATATATATATATATACATATATTTAAAACAAGGCTCTGCTCTCTAGCAAAATGTTTCCCATGCAGAAATCAAAATCCTGAGATTTTTGAAGGATGTAAAAGCAAGATGATTTTATTTAATTACCTTGTGATTATTTCTTTCAAGGAACTCTATAAAACACCTGCTCCTTCTTTCCTCCCCTCATTTTCCTGTCTCCTCTCCCTTCCTTTATCACCTCTTATCTATCCCTCTGTTTCCCTCTTCTTTTACTTCCTCTCCTTCTGTCTCCCCTTGCCTTTTTTCCTTTGATCTCTCTTCACTCTTCTTGCCCTTTACCTTTGATATTTTCCCCCCCTCTCTCTTCATCTTGTTTTGGCTCACAAGAAAGTGCATTTCAGGCACGTAGGACGGTTTGTTCCGAGACACGGAGGAGAGACGGAATGTCATTTGTGGGAAACAACACATAGGCCAGTCTGGCTAGAACACCCAGTATGAAAGGGGGACTAATGAGTAATCAGCCGGGAAAGATAAGATAAGATGGAGCCAGATTGTGAAGGGTTTCAAATGCCGAGCAGCAGACTTCCCAGAGGCAATAGAGAACCAGTCAAATGTCTTAAAGAGAAGCGTATCACCTGTTTTAGTAGAATACCTGGGGCACCCCTTCCATCACCTGTCTAACCCCCAGGTTAACCCTTTCTAGTTTCAAGGTACAAGGAACTACTATCTGAGTCCACATTCACTCCAAATTATAGCCTACGAGCCCCCACTAGTGCACTTACCTTTTAATTAGTAAGCCAGAGGACACACATAGTTCAAAGTAAAGATACTGAATGCAATAATATAACAATCCCAACGTGGGCCACACTGCCCCATGAATATTCACTTTGTATAAGAGAGTGGACGTGTATTCATGTTCAGTGATGGGCTCGTACCTGGGGACTATGGTCCCTCTCCTGTCTTTGGGGGATGCTATTGGATTGTCTCACTGGAATGGTCCTTAATCTCCCTTAGACATCCTGGCTCCTAGTTTCTGTTGGTCTCAATGCTTCTGCTGCTCCTTCTACACTCCTGGGTTCAGTTTAAACGAAAGGTCATCTCAGAGGCAGTAAGGGAGGACACTGGGAAGGGCTTCCTGAAGTAGGTATGGGAGATATGGAAGCCAGAAGGTGGAGACGAGGAGGGCGAACGTTCCGGGCAGGGGGGACACCAAAGCCAAAGTTCTGGGAAGGAATGTAGCGTCCGAGAACAGCAAGCACACAGTCGTAGAGGGGGAGCAGCAAAGGGAAACACTGGAAAGGCCCAAAAGAGCCAGGTTGGGAGGGGGTTTAAGTGTCCACAGGGAATTTTAGGTTTGATTCTGACAGTTAACAGAGAGTCACTGGAGTTTGTGGACTGTCTGCTTGGGCACAGGGATCACACCTGAATAAAGAATAAAGGGGGAGGCCCCCCAGAAGGCTAAGGCAATGGCCAAGGGACTGAACGGGAGGAGGACTTGCTGCAGAGTGGCTGGGTGGATGGAGAGACGGGACACGTTTAAGAACATAGAAACCCTAGGACTCAAAAGCAGATTGGATGTGGGGGGAATGAGGGCGAGAGGTCAAGGATGACTCTGAGGTTGGAATGGGGCATCCCAGCAGTGACAGGAAATCTGAGAGGAGGGAAGGTGTGGTGGGAGAAGACAGTGAGAAGGTGGAGGCTCCGGACTTGGAGTTAGGGAGACCTGCCTCAGACTTAGCTCCATGGGGCAGCCTCTGCTTTCTCTACCAAACGAGTGTACCCCACGGGCCCCATCTCACAAGGCTGGTGGAGCATCAAATGGGATAGTCCTTGTAAAGCGCCTGGCGGGCCTTAAAGGGCCAGAGAAACACTTGCTCTCAAGGACCCTTGCAGGTTTGGCAGGAGGACAAAGAACGACAATGTGCACATTGTATTTAGTGACCCTTTAAAGTAGGGATTCTCAACCCAGTGGGCCTACGGATGCCCAGAGGCTCCATGACTAGATTTCATGGAGTCTATGACCTGGAATGGGGAAGAAATCCCTTTTTATTTTCACTCATTTCTAACAAATTAAATATTTCTTTACGTTATGAATGTAGGCACCAAATCATGATTCTGAGAAAGGGGCCATCCGTAACCCCCCATGCTGACAAAAGGGATCATCTCTCTCCTGCTCTCCCTTTCTCTTTGTCTCCGTCTCTGTCTCTGTTTCTGAATGTTTCTCATTCTGTCCTGTCTCTATTTCTTCTATATGTCGTGTTTCTCTCTCTGTCTCATCTGTGTGTCTCTTTCTGTCTCTCTCTTCTCTCTCTCACACACACACTGAGAACCTAGAATATTCTCTGTGTCACTTGCTAATGTTCTACTTTCCGGCCCCCTGAGAGAGCCGTTGTTTCTGGGTCCCGCTTGGGCGTTCCCCTTCACGGCCAGCCCTGTGCATCCCAGGAGGAGGCTGCCGCCCCTCCGCTGGTCCTTGGGGCAGTAGAATTCCCAGCTGCCCTCCTTCCCCAGGCTCCAGGATCTGTGGCCACATTCAAAGGATTCTTCCTTTGAAGGAGGGCACAGTGTCTGCTTCGGAGGTCAGACGGAAGCATTATCAAGGCTCCTTTCTGCTCCCCACCCCTTGGAGCGCCCCGATTTGGCTGGTTTAGGAGGAGACACGATGGAAGCCCTAGACAGGAGTGTTTTCCTGGCCTTGGCCAGGCCCACCACCAAGCCAGAGCCAGGCCAGCTCCTGTCCCCTCTCCCTGGGGCTGAGTATTCCATTGTGAGGGATCAATGTGTCAAGACTGCCAGGAGACACGGAGCTTATGTGGTTTTCCTAGGTATTTGGTTGCTGGCTTGTTTTTTAGTTTTTTTTAATCCTCTCAGATTCTCACAATCCAAAGCAGTCACCAAGAGCCCCGAGTTAAGGCTGGAGATAATCTTTCCAATAGCCTTTCAAACAGGAATGTCCCTGGGGAGCTACAGAATTACAAGGGTTTCTGGAGCAGGAGTGTGGGACTGGTAGCAATTCCCTTCCTGATTCCCGGACTATCTGACACATTTATTGGATTTTTTTAGCCTGGAATAGACATGTGGAAGAACAGATTAGCTTTTTAAAAAAGGGATCGTTTACAAGGTAAAAGTCCGTTGATTGGGGAATAGTTAAATAACTTGTAAGAAAATTAAATAGAGAGAAGAATGCAAAGGCTTGTAAGAACGGATGCAAAGCGAAGCAAGTAGAACCAAGAAAACAATATACACAATGAGGCAATGGTTTAAATGTCAAGAAAACAAGCTAAACAACTGGAACTGAATTCTATGACGTATTGAGCTAGTTGAAGGAGACATTGACTTCTTTTGTTTGCAGAGGTCAGCACTATAAATAGTGTCAGACTTTTTTGAAGGTTAGGTTAATGTTTCTGAACTGTTTCTTTTTCCTCTTTTTTATTCTTAGTTATAAGGAAGAAGTTTTTGTAAGTGAGGAGGGGATAGAACATGTTATTGCTGTAAAAACAAAATACGTTAACAAAAAATTATAACAGAAAGATAAAGATACTTGAAAATGCACTCAAATGTCCACCAGGAGCCTCAGCAAAAATTTCATGACAGAGAGAATTTGAGTGCTCTGTTGCTACCAAAATAACCCAAACAAACTTTGAAATAAACCTGAAAGATATTTAATTTCTGTGATTAAGCAGCAGTGCTGGACCGAGGCAAAATAGATTTTGTTTACCCCTTTCACTATCCTCCCCTCCTTCAAAAGGTTATTTTTCTTTTAACTGTCCCATAGATACCCATGGGTTCCAGGCTCTGAAATGTGGGAGAAAATCTCCTGATGAATTCATCCATCTAGCTGGGTCTCTCCTAAGTTCTCACTATGAGTATTTGTATGGGATAAACTGAGTGAAGACCTTCTCCTGGAAATATGGCTTTAAACTATGCCCTAATTATGACTTGAAACTTTGCAATAACAAGTTGAGCCACAGCTAAAAAGCTGCAAGTGTTGGATTGTCTTGGATGAACATTCCCTTCCTCCTTCCACTACCTCTTAATTAGCATTTAAGTGCTTCTTCTAAAGGCAATTTATTGTTTTGTTTCTGAGATAGATTTCTGTGGTTAGATTTTAGGCCTGGACTCCCCCAGACAATGGCAGAAAAGATCAGAGTTGGGGGTAGGACTTCTGTTCTATTTAATTTTGTGTTTTGCAGTTTGTGCTTTGCACTCCTTGAACTTATAACCTATTGGTAGGAGTTGCCCTTTCTTGTGAAATTGTAATAAGCCCCTTTTTGCTTTTTTCTTATTCTGAGGGTCTCTGATTGTTTTTGTGGTCGCTACTGTCCCACAATTTGGGAGCTCGTTCTGGGATATTTCCTGTCTGTAAGGAGTCTCTCCTGTACTGAATCCTTGGGCAGGTGCTCTCCAGAGAGTTCTCCAGTGGTCCTTCCATTTAGCTTGGAAAACTCCCTCTCTGATCCAATAAACTCCCAGAGAGAGACACTCAGAGAAAGCAAAAATGGGAATAGACCAGCAAAAATAGAGGATTAATTAGGCCCAGGAGATAAACCACTTGAGAAAAGTCAGGGTAGTTGTGCACAGCCCAAGGTTAAGGCAAGAACTGGGGGGAGAGGGGAGGGAGGGGACAGGGAGAAGAGACTCTGAGTGGTTACATCCATAAGGGGACTTTCCCTTTGCTAAGAACTGTGAGCTGCCTGGGTAACTGAGATTGGGATTGGGAGAATTTAGGTGGTCAAAGTCTCTAAAAAGCTCCTATTTCCCTTTGATTTTCCTTTAGTAAGATCAGGTGAATCCTATGGACAACATACTGTGAATCCTGGAAAAGGAAGGTAGCTGGCTCTAAATCTATCTCATGTCCGGGAAGATTGCTCTTTAGGAAGAATTAGGATAAAGTACCAAGATGTAGGGGAATTAAATACTGTTGTTTTATGGGCAGATGTTCCCTGGCTGGGAAGAACTTTCCATCCCCCAAAGGCTGGTTGTAAATTCAAAGGACCCAGTACCTGGTGGGCCAGCTCCTAAGGGTTCAGCTCCAGAACTTCCCTCCTCAGCAAGAATGGGAGCTAGATTGATTTAGAAAAGCAGAAAAGCAGTTTGTGTGTGTGTGTGTGTGTGTGTGTGTGTGTGTGTGTGTGTTTTGTCCTTTGTGTTTCCCTCGATCGGCTAAATTACGAAAGAAAAGTTTTTGGGATTTAAATTTTTTCTTGTTTTGTTCATAATTGGACTTACCCAAATACCTTTTAGTTAGAAAGAGGTAAGTTTTTAACTGTCACACCAAAAAGAAAAAAACAAAAACAACTTGACCTTTTTGGGGACCTAGAACTGGCCATTTTGAATCTGCAGAAAGTAACAGAGCTGCTAAAATATTTTAGCAGATTCTGGGGTTTTTGAGACTAATCATGAAGTTGTTTAGCACTATCTCTATCAGCTAACTTGAGGTAGCCTATTGTATTTTTAGATAAGTCTAATTGATACGACCAAAAACCTTCTGAGGGCCAAAACGTGACAATTATAGAAAAAGCCCTTTCTGGGATTTTCGAAGCTTCTCCTGTTTGTAGAATCTATCTTGGCTACACTGGTGTCCCTTGATGGCCTGGATTCTTCTGGGATTTGTGCTGGTACCTCAATATCTTCAATGGCCCCCAACATTTCTGGTGGAGAATGGGCTAGCCACTGGGCCACCAATTCCCCCAGGATCCTAAAGTCTGCCAATTTCTTAAAGCCTTGTAGATGGACTTGAAGGCAGTTTTCTGCCACCTTAAATTTTCTGGTCTGTATGTTTAAATTGAAATTCTGATTCTGAAATTGTATGAGATAATTATTATTAACTAGTGGGTACTAAATTGTGAACTTGTTTATTCTGGTAGAAGATTTTAGAAATACATACATATATATATATATTTATATTGAAATATTGTTACTAGAAATTTAAATCTGTATTTTATCGGATCTTAAGGTAAACATTTTGGTTCTCTGGTAACTTACCTAAAGAGGTCACATGGTTGTATTTCCTAATTAGATAAAATATATTTAAACTACTATGTTGCTTTCTAAATTGTATATGGGGTAATATGCAAAAATTGTATGAGCTGTGCTTTAACA
Organism: Sminthopsis crassicaudata; assembly: GCF_048593235.1. Lineage (NCBI taxonomy): Eukaryota > Metazoa > Chordata > Mammalia > Dasyuromorphia > Dasyuridae > Sminthopsis > Sminthopsis crassicaudata. Next base: position 14,740,277 of record NC_133619.1, on the reverse strand, counting down.
TTCTGTCAGTCCAGCTGGATATGTGGTATAAAGTTTGTGAAATTTGGTCCAAAGTTATTTTGATATTATCTAAATTCTGAATTTTAAGGTTTGTCTTACTTTCTCCCATTAAAAAGAAGTAAACGCAGAAAAAAACTTGTATTTGCAGAACAAATTGTATCTGAAAGTGTGTAATATATCTAAAGATAAATAATTTTTAAACTGTCCCTCTGGAGGGAAGAAGCCTGGCTCCAAAATATTTAGGTTAGGTTTTAATGAAATAACACCAGTGGGGAAATTGAGATATAGAGGATGGGTGGGAGTTTTCCCTTGGGCTCTGCTGCTTTAAGAGGGGTTATGATTCTTACAAGGTACTAAGACAGTGGAATAATTGATAGAGACAATAATTATCTAATTGAGCATGGTTCCGTATGATTGAGCTGATCCTACAAGGAGATGCTATGGGCCAGGACTTGAAACAAGGTGCTGAGTGGAATTGAGGAGATAATGGTTAAATCTAGTTTAGCATCGATTTAATCCTACAACAAATAATGATTTCCTAGTGATGTAATGATTGGTGTATACTCAGTGTACAGCAAATAAGCAAGAAGCTCTCAGGGCCAGACCCACAAGCCCACTCTCAGAAGTGGAGTCAGATTCATTCCAACTTCCACCTTTGTGCTGGCTGGAGACATTTGGGGGAATGAGAGGCTGAAGCTGGCAGAGGCAAAGGACTAGAGGCAGGAACCAAGATTGAGATAGGCCTCTAAGAAAACTAACTGGGCCCAAGGAAGGAGACAATATTTAAAAGGAAACAATAAAGGATTTGGACTTTAACTCCTAGCTGAATTTGAGGTGGATTATTGAACTGAACTGAAACTAAGGCTGCTCCCAGAAGCTCCCCAAGAAACCTACTCCCAGAGAACATTACATTTTTTAGAGAAGAACATCACAAAGAGGGGTAGTGGAATAACATTGAAACAAATTTTACCTAAGCATGGATTGGTAGAGACTTTTGATTCTGATAAAAGAATTTTTTTTTACTTCTAAGGTTTTATAAGAAATAATGGGGAGGGATTGCCAATTGAGTGGCAATTCCATACATCTGGACATCTGTCCTCATCTGGGAAAGTGGAAAAACTGGATCAGATTCTTAAGAAATGGATTACTAAATTGATGTTAGAAACTAAATTGCCTTGAACCAAATGTTTGCCTTTTGCTTTGTTAAATAATTAGAGCTGTTGAGATGACTAGGTGGTGAAGTGAATAGAGCAGCAGCCCTGAAGTCAGGAGGACCCGAGTTCAAATCTGGTCTCAGACTGGGTGACCCTGGGCAAGTCACTTAACCCCAACTGCCTCAAAACAACAACAACAACAATAATAACAACAACAACAAAACTGTTTAAAGCAGTTCCCACTGTATAAGGAGATTCTGAGACCTCTGTCCCTTGGAACATGGTGGATACCTGAACATGTTTTGATATCGATAGATTATTATGCACTTTAAAGTAAAATGATTTATTTAATGCTGAATTTAAAACCCATTTACTTAGATAAGAAGATAAACTATGTACTTTCCAGGATGAATCTCTTACTATTATCCTACTATAAGATTATAGTTTATATTTATTTAGGATATATAATCCTTGAGAGCTAAATTCACCCGGAGTTTTGATTAATGAGACTATTTGAGATAAAATCTTTTGGGACTGCAGCTGATATTATTTGGAGTTTTGAATTCAAGCATGATTGTCCGATGGGTCATCAAGCAAGTGATCCATTATCTGAAAGGAATATGCCACAAGCTACTCAAAGGAATGTGATCCTGAATTGTTACAGGTGGAGGCAAGAGTTGGGAGGACAACCGTGGTCTCCGCTTAAGATTAGCGCCTTCTGACTCAGTTTCCTAGTGTTGTTCCTTGGAATAAGAACCCACCTGATTATTCCTGAGTCTGGCTATAAGGTGGAATTGTTGTTGTATACAATTAGCTAAGGATGCTTTCTTGTATGTGTTCTCAGGCTGAGGCCTGAAGGACCAATTTTTAATTATAATCATGTCCCTGCCTTTTCCTCTTGTAGCAAATTCGTATAATCAGGACAAGTATTCAGTAGAAGCTATGAGCACAATTCAAGTAGTAAGATCTCGCGGTTTCCAATCTGAAAAGATGTGGTCATTAGATCCTAAATATATAAGTGAATATTTAGCCTGTTGCTAGATCCATATA
>NC_133619.1:14728073-14735573 GCF_048593235.1 Sminthopsis crassicaudata | reverse complement strand
CTCTCTCTCTCTCTCTCTCTCTCTCTCTCTCTCTCCCTCTCTGTCATTTGCTGAGGCAATTAGGGTTAAGTGACTTGCCCAGGGTCACACAGCTGGGAAGTCTTAAGTCTCTGAGGCCAGATTTGAACTCAGGTCCCCCTGCCTTCAGGACTGGGGCTCTATCCACTGCACCACCAAGCTGCCCCAGCTCTGTTTAATGCTTTTCAATGTCATGTTGGATTTTGGTGGCTCCTATAGGCCATTAGTGATTCCTACTGAATTTGGGTGATATTTTCATCAATTTCAGACAAATTGCTTTCAGACCAGGGCTCCGCCAACTTATCCCTGTGAAACTGATGTTTTGAACACATGTTTAAATTTCTTTACTCTTAACAAGCTTCACGTTATTAGAGTGCAATATAAAACTAAAATATAAAATATGTATTCATTATTTTTATTTATTTTTTATTTAATCAATAAGCATTTATCAAGCATCAATTGGCCACCAGGCCCAATGCTAGATCCTAGAATTGCAAATACAAAGCCAAGACAGCTCTTGACTTCAAGGACTTGACATTATATTAGGGGAGAAAGGCACATAGAAAATTATATTTACAAAAATGTACAAAGTAATTTGGAGGGGGAGGGACTTAGTGACTGGGGAGAATGTAGGAGGTTGTGCTGGAACTGATTTCCAAAGGAAGTTTGGGGCTTGGTGGGGCAGAGGTAAGAAGACATTGCATTCTAGTCACTGGGGACAGCCTGTGAACAGTTACAGAGACAGGATGTGAAATGCTGTATATGGGGAATAGCAAGTCATCCAGCTTGGCTGGAACATAGAGTCTGTGACAGAAAGCCTCGTCCTGGGAGCCTGGAAAAGTAGATTGATATCTGGAAGGGTTTAAAAGCCGAGCAGAGGAGTTTGGATTTTATCCTAGAGGCAAGAGAGAGATTCTTGAGTTGGGAAATGACATCGTCCACCCTCTGCTTTAAGAATAGCACTTGAGCAACTGGGCCTTGGGGTGAGGGAGGAAACTGAAGGTAGGGGACCAGTTAAGATGGTATTTCAATAATCCGGGGCAGAGTTGATGAAGAATGGTTGCAGTATGAAAGGTGGTATGCAAGATGCATTGTGGGATTAGAATGAACAGATTTAGCAATTGACTGACTCTGGGGAAAGTTGGGAGGAAAAGGAAAGAATTAAGGAAATGCCAAACTTGTGTCTTTGGGGGATGGAAGCATAACAGTGCTTCTAACAGAAAGAAGGATTCTGACCCAAAAATACTGAGTATGAGAGCATGAGCTGTCCAGGTAGAGATGTTCAACTGCTGGGGCTGGATATGGAGATCGGAGAATCATCTGCACAAAGGCATCCATAGAAGAGTCATATATGGAGAGAAGGGGCGCCAAGCCGACTCCCTGGGGGATGGCCACATCTAGGGGGTGGGATTAGGAAATTGCCAAGCACATCTTCCACCCTTTCTGATTTCCTCCTGCTGCTAATGCCTCCTCCACCCCCAATGCACACCACGGTTGTCACCGAGTCTACTTTGTACTTATTTTGTGTGTCACTTGTATTGTGTCCCTCCAGTCAAACATAAGGAAGCATGGGAGGGGAGAGGGTCATTCATTTCTTTGGATGACAATGAACCGGTGCTTGGTAGCTTGCTTGATAAGCTTCAGGGGGTGGTGGAGTGATTGAAAACCAAGGCCTTCCAGATCCTTTTTTGGGTCCTAGCTCTGTCATCCAACATGTCAGTTATCCCTCCCAGCTTCACATCATCTGTAGCTTCAGTAAGCAGACTGTGATGGGGCAAACCATGGCTGTGATTGCAAAAGCCCTTCTGCGAGATTATATCACACGCTTATAATTACATCAACAATAATAACAAAAAATTCAAATTTACGTAATTCAAGTGACCAAGATTTCCCCCCAAAAAAAGACATAAATATACTTAATTTGTAGAGGTATGGCAGCTGGATGGTGTAGTGGATAGAGTGCCAGGTCTGGAGTCAGGAAGAACTGAATTCAAATCTGTCTCCGATATGGAACAGCTGTGTGATGCTAGACAAAGTTACTTACCTCCTTTTGCTTTAATTCCTTGTCTGTAAAATAAGCTAGAGAAAGAAGTGTCTTTGACAAGAAAATCTCAAATGAGGTCCCAAAGAATGGGCCGTGACCAAAATGACTAAACAGCAACATGAGGTAGGGATCTATGGGTATCAAATACTGATGTGTTGAATAATTTTGATTCATTCTTCTCCACCTCCTTCTTTTCAGTCCTGTTTTATAGATGGTGAGACCCTTGAGAACAAGGACCCTCTTTTGCCTTTCTTGGACTTAAAAACAGTTATTAATTCTTATAAGGATGGCTTTCTGGGTTGGGAGGAAGAATATATTGGGAAATGAAGATAACACAAAACAAGAGATATCAATACAGTATTAAAATAATGGTAATTATAATAAAAATTATAATATAATAAAATTATAATTAAAAGATTACTCTCTTATTTTTAAATGAGAACTCTCTAGCAGTTACTGATAACTCCAGAGGAGTTCCTTTCATGCCAATTTTCTGAAGAAGTACAATTCATCTGACATCCAACCCCATCTACTCTGAGTTTCCTACACTAAATTTCTCCAAAACACCAGCTGATCAGGTTTTGGAGCAGGAAGATGTGTCAGAGGCCATCCAATGCAACCCCATCACTGTACAGCTGAGGAAACTGAGAGCCAGAAAGATTGATTTGCCTAAGGTCACTCAGGTAGCCATCGTCATGTGCTTTTTGATACAGTGCCATAGCCAAAGCTTAGAGGGAACAGTGTGTTTATACTCAGAACGTACTTCTTGCTCCAAATCTTTGACAGACAAACAGTGGTTAAGACCTTGCCCTTTGAGAATGAGAACAATATGATGACTGGAGAAACAATAAAGTGGATGCACCTGGTGTTCATTCCTCTTTCTGAACTGCATGCTATGTACCCAGAATTCTTGGCCAGGTGATCCATTTCCATTTAACTATCACAAAGTGTAGTTAAGTGTTGATAAGGCAGAGATTTTCTGCTTTGTGTTCCTTGAGAAAAACCATATTTGGATGCCATAATCTATATTACTGATAGTCATAAGTCAAACTAATGGCTTGTTTATGGAACAAGGTCCTCCCAAGCAGGTATTTGCCTGTTAAAAGGTTGACAACGTATGCCTTTTCCATTCTTTTATTCTCAAGTCTCATTGTCCTTTAATTGCCCTTTGATGTGCTAACATCTCCTAATGAGAACCAATAGTCCCTAAAGTTTATTTGTTCCATAAATAAGCTTTGAGCTGAGAACAGAAGGTCAGCACAAGAATGTGCCGTCCATTTATTAGCAGGAACATATACGAAGTATTATGTGGCTAGAACAAAAAAATTCTGTCCTTAAAAAAGACCCAAGTAAACAAGGTCTCTTGATTTAAATTTATAGAAATCTTATTTCTTGTGAAGAAAAAAAAACACACATCAGAGAAACAGGAGAACAAGTCTCTAGTGACCATCTTTAATTCAGTATACGTATGAAGTCAGTTGGTATGGGAGAGATGTAAAAAAGAGAGGGGACAAATGTGGTTTTTATTTTTAGAGTAAGGATTTTTTTTTGTTTTTTTTGTTTGTTTGTTTATTTTTTTGAGTAGGGATGTTTTTTACTCCTCTGGAACAATTGTTCAGAAAAATGAGTAGAGAAATCCAGGTCTTTCAAAATCCTTATTCCACATGGACCCTATTGTAAAGCAGGTTGGGAAAGAATGAAAGGATTGGTGGGAAAAATCAATCCATCTATTGATCAATAAAAAGGGACCCAAATTTGGAGTTAGTTTTAGTGCTTGCTCTTCTTCACTACCTCCCCCTTATCCAATCAGTATGTCCCAGGCAGGTTACAAAGACTTTCACAGAGACTGAATGAAATCCAGTTCTCTCAATCAAACAAGACATTCATTTCCTCAAGAAGGGTATATTTTCCCGAGATAAAAATTATCTTTATTGTGAAGGTATAATTCAAAGTTTTTGCCACTACTGAATGGCACTTCTGATGGGTTTGCCCTTTCTCTGCTTACCACCTGATCTCTATTATCACAGAATTACAGGGATCGTGTTGATTGGGACACCAGAGTCCATCTAGGCTAAGCTGTATTTGAACGAGATGCTCTTTTTCAATATGGCACAATGTATAGCATATGGAGATGTAAGAAGAAGACAAGTCAAAAAATAAAATCAGTCTCCTTATGGTGTAATCAAGTATCTGATTGCCCCAGAGGAACCACTAAATCTTAGACCTTGGGATCATAAATCTAGAATTGGTAGAGACCTCAGCGACCCATCTGTCTCACCCACTCATTAGAAATCGTCTGCAAAATGAAGGGGTTGGGAACCACTAGGGTTCCTTTTAACTCTATGTCTATGATCCCATAATTTAGGGATTGAAGGTTCACTCACCTATTTTATGGAGGACAAAATCTGAGGTCCAGTGAGATCAAGTAATTTACCTCATGAACCCTGATCTCCTAACCCCTAGGCAACTGTGCTTTCTGGCCACATCTCAATGGGATGGGCATCTTCTCCCCTCGTGTATGGCACGAAACAGGTCAACCAAGGACATCAGGAAAGGAGGAAGACATCCTGTCTGTAATCATAAACTAGGGAGAGGCTCCTTCCTGAGTTAAGAAGATTCACCTTTTGCTATACATTCTTAACCTTTCACATTTCTTCTTGATTTTCTTCAGAACACCCCAGATTGGGGCTACATCAACAAAAATCCATTCTAAGTTGCAAGATGATATTTGAAAAGAAGGAACACTTTAGCACTCTGCCCTCCATTTCAGGGCAATCAACAATCACTTTGTGTCTTGTCCTGGTATTTATGCCATTTATGGCACTTTGGTATTGGTACCATGATGACATGAAATAGTTTTTCTTGCTTTTGACTTGTAAAATTTTTATTTTTACCCAAATGTTCTCTTCTTCCCATCATAGTAGCTATAGATAATGGAAAACATCAGAAATAAATAAAAAGGAAACTCTGAGGAATGTTGATAACTTGTCCTCATTCCTAAAACAAACTGATTGATGATGATGATATCTGAGATGCAGTCTTGACAAATGGATAGTCTGGAAGACTTTGGTTCAAATCCTACTTCCGACAGTAGTTGTGATCCTGAGCACTTTAATCTAGCTCAGTCTGTTTCCTCATCAGTTAAATCAGGATCATTGTAACTTCTACCCCAAGATTATTGTGATAATCTAATCAGATACAATACATTAAGTTTAAATAAAAAAGGTTTTGCACAAACAAAATCAATGCAACCAAGATTAGAAATCAGACTACTGGGAATTTTTTTTTTTTTTTTACAAATTTCTTTGATAAAAGCCTCATTTCAACTGAGTCAAGTTTGTAAGAAATTAAGTCATTCTCCAAGTGATAAATGGCCAACGGATATGAACATGCAGGTTTCAGATGAAGAAATTAAAGCTATCTAAAATCATAAGAAAGAATGCTATGAATCACTATTGATTAGAAAAAAATGCAAATTAAAACAATTCTGAGGTACCACCTCACACTTAGAAGATTAGATAATAGGACAAAAAAGGAAAATGACAAATGTCAGAGGGAATGTGGAAAAGTTGGGAAACTAATGCACTGTTGGTGAAGTTGTAAACTAATCCAACCATTTTTGGAAAGTAATTTGTAAATATAATCAAAGTGCTATAATACTGTGTATATCTTTTATTTTAGAAATCCCATTTCTAGACCTGTATTCAAAAGAATTTTTTTTTTTTAATAAAAAGAACCTATTTGTATACAAATAGTTATAGCAGCTCTTTTTGTGGCAGCAAAGAATTAGAGGAGATGCCCTTAAATTTGGGAGTACTGAACAAGTTGTGCTACATGATTGTGATGAAATACTATTGAACTATAGAAATGAAAAATAAAATGTTTTCAGAAAAACCTGGAAAACAGGAACTGAGGCAAAGTAAAGTATATAGAACTGTGTATACATCAATAGCAATATTGTATGATGATTAACTGTAAATGACTTAGCTGTTCTCTGCAATGCAAAGATCCAAGAGAATTCCAAAGGGCTTATGTGAAAAATAATATTCAACTCTGGTGAGCAGATGTAGACTGAATGCACATAGAAGAATACTATTTTTTCACGTGTGTGTGTGTGTGTGTGTGTGTGTGTGTGTGTGTGTTTCTTTTTTGGTCTATGTTTTCTTTCACAAAATGACTAATATGGAAATACTTTTTGCATGACTGCACATGTATAACCTATATCAAATTGCTTGCCTTCCCAATGACAGTGAAAAGAAAGAAAGAGAATTTGGAATTCAAAATAAAAAAAATGAATGCTAAAATTTATTTTTACATGCAATTGGGAAAAAATTTTAATTAAAGAAAAGTTAATCAAAATGCTATGCAAACCTTAAATTGATGCCCTGAAATTGAGAGAGTTTACATGATTTGTCCATAGTCACACAGCTAGATGTAGGGGCATGATCTGTTGCTGTGTTTCTAATTAAAAATTCAGCACACTCTGTGTCCCCTTATAAATGCCCTACTTTTTTTTTTTAATCAATCTGATTATTTTCAAGGAATTATGCAAGATAATTCAGGTCACAAGATTGCCCCAAATTCTAAGACAATTGCCTCCCTGGGACAGTGGAGATAATGCATTATAAGAGTGGGTTTTCCTTACTCAGAATTATTGAAGTTGACCAACCACTGAGGGAAAAAAATGACTAACTAAGCTAAGTAGGAATCAGAGACTATCAGATTCAGTAACTCATATTTAGCAAAACATCAACTTCTTGGCAAAGTACTACACAAGAAATGCTGGGCTAATTGGCAAGTAATTTAACGAATTTAGCAAAAATGAGGTCTAGACCAGCACCTTCTACTATGTACCATCCTAAGTTTCAAATGGATAAATAATCTAAATATTAAAAAGTTACAACCTGAAAACTTTGCAGGAAATTGGAAGAATGGATTTTTTACAAGTATGGCCAGAGCAGAGGCTCTTAACCTGTGGGCCTTGGAATATACATATACATACATATATATATATATACATATATATATATATATATATATACACACACACATACATATGTATATATACACACACATATATATGTATATATATAATATATATTCCCATGATATATATATGAATATATAAACATATATATTTATATATATTTATATATACATATATGTATATGTATATAAATTATATACATAATATGTTATGCATATAAATGTATACATATATGCGTGTAGGTGAAATTTGATTACTGTATTTCAGGATAAATGCTTTCTTTGAAATTTTATGTATTTCATCTTACACATTTAAAAACTTTCTCCTTATCAGGGATCTGTGGGCTTCTGCAGGATGCTAAAGGGGTTCAAGACACAAAAAAGGGTAAGAGCCCCTGGGCTTTGGAAGTACTCATCCAAACAAGTGAAAGAAGCGTCCATATGAGATAAAA
>NC_133619.1:14638073-14723073 GCF_048593235.1 Sminthopsis crassicaudata | reverse complement strand
ATTGAAGATAGGGAAGAAAAGAGGGCCCGAGACAGAGCTCTCAGGGACACCCTGGTCAGCAGGTGTGCCTAGAGGAAGATCCAGTCACAGGGACTGACAAAGAAGGATCTCAAAGACAGGAGGAGGGCCAAGAGAGAGGGGTGTCCTGAAAACCTAGACGGAAAAGAGTGTCTAGGAAAATAGAATGCTTAATGGTACCCAAAGCTTCAGAGAGGTCAAGAAGGCTGAGGGTGGAGGAAAGGTCACTGGATTTGGCAAATGAAGGATGGCTGGCAACTTTGCAAGAGCAGTTTCCATTGACTTATGAAATCAGAAGCCAAATTGGAGAAAAGTAAGTTGAGAATGAGAGGAAAGAATGGGGAGGTGTAGGAGAGAACCTTCCCAAGGAAGTTAGCCCCCAGAGGCATAAAAGGTGGAAGAATGGTGAGCAAGAGTGAAAGGCTCAAAGGAGGGATTTTTGAGGATGGGGAGACTTGAGCAGGTTTGTGATCCACATGTAAGTAGCCAACAGACAGGGGAAGATTTAAGGTAAGTGAGAATGGGGATAATGAGAGGGAGACAATCTGCTGAGAAGCTAGGATAGAATGGGATCATTTCTGAAGGTGGTAGGTTCTTCTTGGCCAGGAGAAGGGCCTCCTCTTCCTGAAAGAGAGGGTTATGAGAAAGGAAATAAGGGTAAAAGGCAGCTGAGTGGTAGGAGAGAGGAGGAGGGGAGAAGAGGGAGCAGTGGGATTATGCACATTCTAAAAAGCCGCTGTCTTTTGGTTTTGCTTGATTGTTTTTGTTTTGTTTCTGATTATTATCATAAAGGAAGCTTCAGTGAGTGGGTGAAAGTGTATTCAGCTATGAGTGGGATAAAAACAAAAGAGATAAATAAAACATTTATTTAAAAAGGAAAAAATAAACCGATCCTGAGGTTGAAGTAGGCATTGCATCTAGGTAATGCTTAACATGTTGAATAGGGGAAGAAGAATAATTCACCTGTTTTGTTTTGTTTTGTTTTGAAGGTGTGGCTGTCAAATACACAGCTCTAGTGTTTTCCTTTGCAAAGTACAACAGAGAGGGAGAAAGAAGAGGAAGGAAAAAGGATGAGGAAACCTGATGATCCTTATGGGAAGAACAATGATCTGGGATCTCTGGGATGCGAGGGGTGGATGTGGGTTACAAAGCCTGTCTGACCTTCCGCGGACTAGCTGTGTGATCTTGGGCTCGTCACTGACCATCTCTGGCTGGATCTTAGTGTAAAATAAGGGGATGGGATATTATGGTCTCCATAGTCTCTTTGAGCTCTCCAACTAGAATCTCAAATGTGATTTAAAGAATACTTTCTAATTGAATATCTTATTGCTTCCTAGTCAGAACGGTTGTTTCTCCTGCTAACTTGGCCAGGGAGATTAATTTAGACACTGAAAGGAGGACTCCATATAAAAGAAAGGGGGTGTTGCTGTTGGTCTTTCATTCTGGAAAAGGATCAATCACAAGTGAGAGTGAATTAGTTTGTTGTTGTTTTTTTTCTTTTGGGTTTTTTTGTTTTGTTTTGTTTTGTTTTTTTTTTGCTGAGGCAATTGGGGTTAAGTGACTTGTCCAGGGTCACACAGCTGGAAGTGTTAAGTGTCTGAGGTCAGATTTGAACTCAGGTCCTTCTGACTTCAGGGCTGGAGCTCTAGCCATTGCACCACCTGGCTGCCTCAGTAAATTAGTTGTAAGTGAAGTAGAGCTGTATAAAGTCATCGGCTCCATCTCTCCTCCAGAGGAACGGCAGGAAGTGGATGAAAGGCTCTAACCCCAGCTCTGCCATGAGCTGGTAAGTGACTTCCTGTGTCTGGGTCCCTGTGTCCTCATCTGTAAAACAGGGATGGACAAGGGGATGGCTGAGTTCCTTGAAGCTCTCAAACTCTCCCGTAGCGTGTTACACAATGGGCTCTTTCCCCTAATGACTAACCCTTGGATGAGGCCCCAGAGGAAATCCCTTTGTAGGAACGCCACCGCCTGCCTCTCCAGGCTCAAGTGCCTTTCCTTCTGCCGCACACAGGCTCGCCGAGTCCGACCGCATTCTTCAGGAGAGTCAGAAGTTCACTGGGGCCTCCAGGTCTGCCGGACCTCAGATCCAGGGTCTCTGGGAGGGGCCCCGAGCCTGCTCCTCCGTCAGACCATGTGCTCGGCCTTCCGCTCCCAGAAAAGGGGCAGCTGCTCCGGCCTCCCGCCAGCCACCGCTGCTCGCCCTGTTCCCGGCTCGACTCCCAAGGCAAGATCTCGATCCAATTTCTCAAGCAGAAACCGGGCATCGGGATTACCTGACAAGGTTATGAAACGAACTCGCTTGGGTAATTATAAAGGAGTCACTCTGTTCATGTTGCCGCTGACCCAATTGGGTTGGGAGAAAATTCTTGCAAAAGAAAAATACCAGAGCCGGTGCCCGTATATCCCGGATCATTCAGTGCCCGTACTCTTAGGCCACAGGTCAATCAGCCAGCTCTCCTGTCGCATGAAAGTGGGCTCCGGCCTTTTTCTGTGGCTCATCCTTCCTAAAGTTCCCACAAGCCTGGACCCAATTACTGAGGTCTAGCCAAACTCCAGGGCCCCACCCAGCAAGCCAGTTGCGTAACCCGCAGGATTTAGAAACGCCCTTTGGACAAGCACTCGTTCCTGACTGCCATCTGCAGAGAGTGGCCCTGCTCCGGATCAGGCTGCCAGCAAGTCCGCCCCCGAGGGTGCCCTCAAACCCAAGGCTCTGGGGAGCACAGGCCACACGCCGGCCCGCTCCGTTTGCACTGAGGGATCGTGACCCTTCTCCTGCTAATTGCCCTGCCCATGGCTTGGCTTCTGCCAGTGACTTGGCAGATATTAGGTCACGGTCCACTTCATACATCCTTTATTTCAGTCAAGGAACACTTATTGATCAGGCAGAGCACTGTCCTAGGCACTTAGGGAGCCCTCGCCACTGCCCTCTGCTTATGGGAAGGCAACAGTCTGGTCTGTCTAGAGCTTGGGAAATACTCTGGCAGGGTAGAAGGAATATTGGATGTGAAGGAAAGGAAAATGGGTTCAAATGTGACTCCTCAGCTTTACAGAGTTAGGGGGAGGGGGTCAGACCGAATGACTTCTCAGGTCCCTTCTAACTCTCATCTAAAGTCTCGGGCTGCTCCCAAGGCAAAATCTATTTGATAAGTGCAAACATTCTTTTTTGGGGGGGAATTTGAGGGGAGCCTGGTTTAATCCAAAAAGGCTAAAAAGATGTGTGTGTGTGTGAGAGAGAGAGAGAGAGAGAGAGAGAGACAGAGAGAGACAGAGAGAGACAGAGAGAGACAGAGAGAGAGAGAGAGAGAGAGAGAGAGAGAGAGAGAGAGAGAGAGAGAAAGAGAGAGAGAGACAGAGACAGAGAGAGAGGAGAGAGAGAGAGAGAGAGACAGACAGACAGAGAGACACAGAGAGAGAGAGACAGACAGAGATTACAAACATTCTTTTTTTGGGACTTTGGAGGGAGTCTGATTTAATCCAAAAAAGGCAGAGAGACAGAGAGTGCATGTGTGTGATGGACCCTTTGGAAATACACTGAAGCTGATGGATCTCTGTTTAGTATCATATCTTAAAATGCATAATATGAAATAAGAAGATTACAGAGGAAATGAAGATGTTTCCCTTCCAAATTTGTGAAATCTCTCCACACACTCCAAGATCCCCTACCCTGGAAGAGCCCAGTAATAAGTGAAACTCTTGATTTCTCTGATCTCATCTGATCCTTGAAGACCCCTTCAGAGGGGGAGGCTGCTACTATCCCCACATGACAGACAAGGAAACTGAGGGAGTCTGGGACGTCCAGTCCCTCCATATATTAGGTGAACTACTGAGATCCAGCCAGAGATGGCAAATGACTAGGCCGAGGTCCCACAGCTGGTCAGGGGAAGGTCAGACAGGCTTTGTGCCCGCGTCCGCCACTTTCTGCTGCTGTGCCTTTGCCAAGTCTCAGAGTTAGTATCTGAAGCAGGAGGGCACCCGGGGCTCCCTGACTCACCAGTCAGGTCTCCAGCCTCTAAGCTTTTGTATTTCCTGATATCCTTGGGAGGAGAAAGTGAGCCCTGCTGGGAGCCCATCTTCGCCCAGATTTTCACCGGGGGAAATTCCTGAGGGTTAGTGTCCCTCGGAAACTCGGGGTGCGTCGGGGACACGTCTCAAGCCCTTGGCCGGGATAAACCACGGGCAGACACTCCGGATTTTTGGCCAGGATGGCACAGAGCCGGGCAGTAGATGTCACAGTCACCGAGTTTTAGATGTAGAAGAAGCCTTCCAGTTTATCTAACCCAAAGCTTTTTAAATCATGGATGGCAACTCCATATAGGAGACGTGTAACTGAATATGGGGGTTGTAAAATGATGCTTTATTGCCAGTAAATATTTGATTTTTAACCCCATTTTTATTAAAACTTTTTATTTTCAAAACATATGCATGGATAATTTTTCAACATTAATCATTGCAAAGGGGCAGGTAGGTGACGCAGTGGATAGAGCACCAGACCTGAAGTCAGGAGGACCTGAGTTCAAATCTGTTTTCAGACACTTAACACTTCCTGGCTGTGTGACCCTGGGCAAGTCACTTAACCCCAATTGCCTTGGCAAAAAAAAAAAAAAAAAATTAACCCTTACAAAACCTTGTGCTCCAGTTTCCCCCCCTTTCTCCACCCCCTCCCCCAGATGGCAAATAATCCATCTCATTTGATCCGTAGGGTATAGGTGTTGTTATTATCCCCATTTTACAGATGAGGAAACTGAGGCAGATAGATTTGCTCTTGGTCACAAAACTAGTAAGTCTCTGAGCTCAGAGGTGAATTGAGGTCTTCCTAGCACTCCTTCCACGATGTCCCAAGCTGCCTCGTAAGCACAAAGATAAATTTTAAGTCTTTGTACTTGACTTCTACTAAAGGGACTCTCCCTCAGCTTCTAGGAACGCGTTTGCTTTGGCAGGCTTATATTTTTTCAGGGATCAATAACTGCCTTAGGCCCGAGGCCCTTGTGCTTATTGGCTAATAAAGGTCTCTCCACAAAGTGCCTGTGTGAACAGGTGGGATCATGGGACACAAGAGAAGCTGGAGGTTTGCCTGATTTTTATATCGTGTTTGGTTCCTATAAGTAGCTCCTAGTTTGCATTGAGGGGGGACACTTGCTAAGCTTTGTAAGTGAGATTTCTCCCTCCCCCCAGAACAGCTTGGGTTGGTTCAGAGAGGGCCGAGAAGCGCACAGCTCTTTCTGCAGAGTGAGGCTGCCGTCCCTACCCTGAAATAGCTGGGAAAATGACATTTGCTCTCTATTTTTAAGGGCATTAAAATGTAAGGTGAAGTTGCTGCAGTGATGAGGGGGAGATGAGGCAGATCAAGGAATCGGGGAGATGGGAAGGGGCCTTGGGGCCCAGGAAGTGCCAGACTGGGGGAATCAGTGGTGGGGTGGTGAGAAGAAAGGGTGAGGGGGGGCAAGTGGAGGGGACTAAGCACAGAAAGCGGTGCTCCCACTGAGGACATGCAAATGCCCCCCCCCCCCCCCAGTCATCGCTGGGCAGTTATTAAGCACCTACCGTGTTCCAGGCACTTCCCTGGGGGAATCAACCAAGGCAAGTGAGCCCCATATACTATGTGTGTAAATTTAATGTCTACACGCGCGCACACACACACACACACACACACTCTTCCTTCCTTTCTTCCTTCCTTCCTTTTTTTCTTCCTTCCTTCATCCCTTCCTCCTTCCTTCTCTCTCTCTCTCATTGTCTCTGTCTGTCTCTGTCTTTGTCTCTCTCTCTGTCTCTCTGTCTCTCTCTCTCATTTTCTCTCTGTCTCTGTCTCTCTCATTTTCTCTCTGTCTCTGTCTGTGTCTCTCTCATTTTCTCTCTGTCTCTGTCTCTCTCATTGTCTCTCTCTGTCTGTCTGTCTCTGTCTCTGTCTCTCTCTTTTCTCTCTGTCTCTGTCTGTGTCTCTCTCATTTTCTCTCTGTCTGTCTCTGTCTCTGTCTCTCTCATTGTCTCTCTCTGTCTCTGTCTGTCTGTGTCTCTCTCATTTTCTCTCTATCTCTGTCTGTCTCTGTCTCTGTCTCTCTCATTTTCTCTCTGTCTCTGTCTCTCTCATTTTCTCTCTGTCTGTCTCTGTCTCTCTCATTTTTTCTCTGTCTCTGTCTCTGTCTCTCTCTCAATCTGTGATTTCATACTCATCGGGGGCTTCCAGTCAGGAAATTCCCTCTAAATTCGAGACTGGCATCTCGCTTTACAACTGGCGAGTCAGAGTGACTGGAGCACTGAGGGATTAAGCGATTTACCCAGATTAATTGAATCCCGGTGAGTCAGAGGCAGTGTTTGAGCCCCTGCCTCCCTCCCCCCCCCCCCCCCCCCCCCCCCCCCCCGCAGACCACGCTGCCTTTGTAGATACATAGATATAGGTGCGCCATAAATGTATTTCTACATATCTAGGAATGGAGAAAACAATATTTGTTACTACTTATTTTTTCCCAGCATGAGGGAGGAGATGAGAGGGATAGAAAAGAGATTTGTGTTCATTTAAAATAAAATTTAATTTACAAACAGAAAGTAAGTTCAAGGTCATATTTTTGGGAAGGAGATGATAGCAGCTGGCAGAGTGCGGTGGAGGGGGTGATGATCCCCCAATAACTGCTTCCTCGAACGACAGGCCCAAAGTCTGGGATCCTACTCTGAATTTTCCAGTCTTCCTGCCGGGTCCATTGGTAGCCAATTTATCTTTCTCTCCATTGCTTAGAATGGTACCTTGGTACTTAGCACAGCACAGTGTCTGGCACAGTGTAAGTGCCCAATCCATGCCAGTCATCCGACTAATCGGCTGATTCTAAATGACCTCTCCGGGGCCTTTTCTTCTAGGTGCCCCTCCCCAGTTCGTCATCAGGTCTTTGATCTCCCTGAAACTGCCATAGCCACAGAGGGAGAGAGGCAGGGTAGGGGAAGAGAGATACAGAGAGACACAGAAATAGAGACAGAGAGACAAAGAGAAACAGAGACACAGAGAGATAGAGACAGAGATAGAAAGACAGAGGGACAAAGAGAGAGAGAGAGACAGAGATAGAAAGACAGAGAGATAAAGAGAGAAACACAGAGAGACAGAGAGACAGAGACAGAGGCAGAGAGAGAGAGACAAAAAGAGAGACAGAGATATATACACAAAGACAGAAAGAGACATAGAGATACACAGAGAGATAGAAACATATATAGAGACAGAGACAAAGAAAGAAATACACGCACCGACATAGAGACAGAGACACAGAGACAGAGAGACAGACAGAGAGAGAGACAGAGACAGAGAGAGACAGACAGACAGAGAGAGAGAGACAGAGAGAGAGACAGAGAGAGAGAGAGAGAGAGAGAGAGAGAGAGACAGAGAGAGACAGAGACAGACAGAGAGAGAGAGAGACAGACAGAGAGAGAGAGAGACAGACAGAGAGAGAGAGACAGACGAGAGAGAGAGACAGAGGACAGACAGACAGACAGACAGATTGACAGAGAGAGACACAGAGAGAGAGAGAGAGACAGAGACAGAGACAGAGAGAGACAGAGAGAGACAAAGAGAGAGACAGAGATAGAGAGAGAGACAGACAGAGAGAGAGACAGAGAGAGAGAGACAGACACAGAGAGAGAGAGAGAGAGAGAGAGACAGAGAGACAGAGAGAGAGACAGAGAGAGACAGAGAGAGAGAGAGAGAGAGACAGAGAGAGACAGAGAGAGACAGAGAAGGCAAGTCCTCCAGGAGACCTATCTCAAACTGGCTTGTTATCAGCTTATGTGGAAATCGATTGCTGTGCAGGAAGTTGTGCGGAAGTAAAGAAGGGACCAAGCCGGGCCCCTGGCCATCGGGCCCCCCTGACCCTAGGACTCCCGTCTCACCTGGTGCTTTTGTGGCCCAACCTGACACATCTACCCTCGTGCTCTTTGCAGAGCCAGGAAAGGGAAAGGAGAGAAAGGGAGAGAGGTGGTGGAAGGAAAGAGCTGGGGCAGGAAAGCAGAGATCACAGGATAGCAGCTTTTCGGCGGAAAGGCCCTTCCGATGTCATTCCTACCACCTCTTCAATCTTCCAGACGAGGAAACTGAGGTGAAGGGACTGGGCCTGCACGGATCATAGGATTCTAAGTAGGAGCTGCAGGGAAGCTCAGGTCTGAGTGAAAAGTCAGTCAAACATGAGATAACTCAGGACTGAGGGGGATTTATTTGGGCTGGAATTGTATGTATATATATATAACTGATATAATTCGTCCAATAAATGCTACTCTGGATTTTCGGGTGCTGTCCGCTCTCATACACATCACAACTGGGGGGAGATTCCTGTGGAGAGTTACTCTACATCTTCACATCCCATCATACATTAAAAACAGCTCGTGGCATTATGGGAATATCTTCAGATGAGCCAAAGGTACCTCTATTTACCCTCTTCCCTCCAACAGAATCCTAGAACTCATGGGACCTTAAAAGCCAGATGTCCGAGAGTTGTCTCTGGGATCAGCCGCTGCTGCCGCCACTATTACATTTTATTTGCAAAATTTGTATAACCATCATTTTTTTTTTTTGCTCCTCATAATAACCCTGGGAGAGAGCTGCGGTTTTGTCCCCATTTTATAGATGAGGAAACAAAGGCAAACCGAGAATAAGTGATTTTTCTGTAACTTGTGTCTCAAGGAGGATCTGAATTCAGGTCTTCCTGACTCCACACCCAGTACTCTAACCACTGACTCGTGGTCCTCCATTAGTTTTGACTTCCTGTAACCGGGAGCTGATCACTTCAAGAAGCAGTTCTGGACTCCATGCTGTAACAGGATTCCTACCCCCGTCCCTGCCAAGGATTTACTAATCTTGTGATTCATTTGTCATGATTACGCCTCTTTTTTGTTTTTATTTTTTATTATACATGTATCTAGCGTGTCCCTTACAAAGCTGGAACACCTTAAAATGGTCAATAAATCTTTACTAATCAATGGATCACCTTATCAAAAGCCAATAATCCACCTTGGTTACCTTTGTTCCTGTCAGGCCATGGCCCAGCCGTTCCCCCACGTGTGACCAGCAGGATTCTCTCATGTTCCCCAAGGACCCCGCTGCTGTCACGGAGAGGAGGCTCGGTGTCCAGAGGCCGAACTTCCTTTCCAGCTGTGACCGTGGGTAACCGTGCGTGACCAGGACTCTGGGGTTTTCTTGCCTTAAAATCAGGAACTTGGGGAGGGGGATGGGGGGGGAGATGCTAAGCATGAGAGAAATGCAAGTTATCCATTAGTCACAGCCTTCAGTCATTTCCTCCTTTGCTTCTTTGCCAGTGGAAAGGCAGTATGGTACAACGAAAAGCGTTGGGTGCTGATGTCGGAGGACCTGAGTTCAGAGTCAGATTCTGCCTCTTCTGTCTGTGTGATCTTGGGTAAATCACTGCTCCTCTCTGAGCAATGGGGTCTGAAGTCCCTCCTGCCTCAGAGTCTATGAGACTTTCTCTCTTCTCTGGCTCAGAACCTTCTACCCTGGGACAAGAACTCCCATGAGGAAGAACGCCCTCCACCCTGCCCACAAGCAGGATGGGATCCCTTCCCCCACTGGCGATCCAGCAGGTGTGAGCTTGTCAGCTGCCTGTCATCGATCCTGGAGGCCAAGAGGTAGGAGTGGGTGGAGCCTTCTGAATCACTTCAGCCTGGAAGACACAGCCACCTGCACAACTATTAATTTTCTCGAAAGCTCCGGGTAATCACAAGTCTATTAAAGCTCTCTCCTACCTGGTGCCACGTTACAAGCCGTGGTCCGGGGCAGGAGCCTCTCATTGGAATAGTCACCTGTTGATTATCCCCTAAGAACCAGACACTATAATATAGTCAACCTGCAATGGAGAAGGGGGAAGGAAGGTAGTTTGGATTTTTTTTTAATATGATTCTTGGGTAATCTTATATGGACCGACAGCACCAGAAGCAACACAATGTACACAAAATCGACAATTATAATGGAAAAACCCAAATGAAACCAAACACTCTGAAATAATCCTTCCTTTTTTTGCAGAAGTGGGGGATATGGGTTGGAACTTTACATGTAATCCAGTGTCAGAGAGCTACTCAAATCAGGGAAAGACCTAAATTTAGAAAAGTCAAGGTCACCTGCGTCTGGTTCTGATTTTTGTCTGACGATGGACTCAGATGGTTTTGGAGGGGAGAATGAGGGTGATGACTCGGAACAGCTTCTCCCTCCTTAAATCACCTTAAATCTGCCTCACTTAAATCACCCTAGAGAGTCAAAACACTTCATGATGTCATTGGTCCTCTTCAAGAATGGAGGCCCAATAACGACTGTTATACTCAGTTGATAAGTTAGTTTTAACTGGCCTGCTTTCTCCCTCACATCCTGTCTTTATTATTATGGACGACCATCATCATTATTGTTATTATTATTTACAATGGATGGCTCATTGGGGAAGGGAAGGAAGAAAAGCATAGTTGGAAATGAAGTAAGTTGCATCAAAGATACAAACTACATTTGGTGACAGATTATTCTGATCTGAATTTGAATTCTGATTTTCCAGTTTGTCATTAAATCTATGTGATTCTTTTACTTTGCTTTTCTGGTCCTCCTTTTGTTCATCTGGTTTTGTTTTGTTTTGGTTTAAGGTTGGACTGTGTATCCTGTAAAATTCTTTTTACTTCTAGATCTGTGATCTTATTAAAAAGACCAATTAAATTAAAATTTAAAATCCATTAATTAATAAAAAAAAAAGATAAAAAAATTTTAAATCCAATTAAAAAACATTTTTTTAAAAGAAATTTTGCCTTTCTTGTAACAGTGAACTAAAAATTCAAAGCCTCTATAATGATAATTTAGTTACAAAGTCCCACCCCAATTTTCTGGCTACCTCAGTTTTTGTATCTCCATGTGTGTATGTGTCAGTTGTGGAGAAACTACTTTCCACAGTAGTTGGGGTTGTGAACTTAAGTGGAGAAATGTCCAGTGATCGAGGTAAAATGGTGGGTGGATATTGTTTGTTTCATATCCTGCAAATATGTATCATTATAGATACAAATATATGTATGTATATATATATATACATACATCATATATATGTATCATTCTCTTAGTTAAGAGAATGAGTACAAAACATAGTAGATTATGGTTCTTATTTGGGCAAGTACGGAAGGCAAGGAGAGTTTGTAATGACAGACTAAAGAAGAGCGATCTGTTTTTTTTCCACCAGTACCAGGCAAACCCTAGATGTGTAGAAAGTGTAAACTGATCTCCAAGCTAAGAGGAGAAAGTGAAAATTAGAGGAACACATTTTTATTCGTCAGGATGTCGGGTTTTAAAAAATGATTCTAGGAGGAGTAGAAATAATAATTAGAGAAGAAAGCAACAAAAAGGATGCAAAGCCCCAGAGAGGAATATTCAGTTGGGTCAGGAGGTTATTGGGGAGATGAATGTGATGTGACTTAGAGACTAATGAGGACTGGCTGGACATTTGGGGTTCATAATAAGCATAAGTGGGGAGTGGGAGGGGACAGACAACTGGACCTTCTCTGACACAAGCAGCTTCTTGTGTTCAAAGAAGTGATGATGTGGATTAGACGAGAAGTCATCCAGTAATGACAGAGGAAGAAGAGAGAAGTTGTTGCCACTTACTAGGGTTACCAAGGTGCCTATTTGTCACCGTGGTACAAACAACAAAGAAGTCTGCTGTCTCCATAGGGCTTGTATCCAGGATGGGGTGGGAAGCCTGAGAACTGCCAAATCTGATGATCACTAACCATGTCTGCTGATGCATGATGCTCCCAGAAGGGCTTGGAAGCACAACAAAGTATTGTATTTCTGGGTAAAAACCTGGGGACCGCAGCACAGGGGATGCTTTTATGGCTACTGCTGACTGCGAGGAGGAAATTTGGACGAGAAAGGCAAATGGAAAATGCTGAAGAAAATGGCAGAATGAGATATGGATTTCTACCCACCCCCAGTTCCAAATATAGGCAAGAAGAGCTCTTGGTTAATCATGAGATAGTAAAACAAAGTAAATCGAAATGGAATCGTGAGAATCCAATCAAGAATGGCTTTACGTTGAAAAAAGGAGGGAGAAAAACGACCCAGGAAGTCTGGTATTATGGAGAATAGGACAAACAACATCAAAGAAAGAATAATGGGAGGTGGGAAATGGGGGTGAGGAGGGGAATCAGTGATTCACAGGAGATGGTCCTTTTTAAAATTCTTAATTTAACCAGCACTAAATAACTTGGCAATTCCATATACACAGTAAAGCAGAAAAAGAGAGTTATACCTGAAACTGTAGATTTTTCCTTTGTATGGATAACTCCTTTTTAAGTGTATAATATATTTATATACTATAATATATTTATAGCATACTTATATAGTGTATATATGCTATATTATTATAGTATATCTATCTTTATAAATATACTATACTTCTGTAGTATATTTATCTCTATATATACTATAGTATATTTATGTAGTATAAATATATTTATAGTATATTTAAGTGTATAGTAAATTAAATCCTGCTTTTAAGTATATAGTAAATTAAATCCTGCTTCTATTTCTTTCTATCCTTTCTTCTCTCAGCATTAAAATATTCTCCATGTCTCTCCCTTTTGTGTATTTTTTCTCCATTCCCCAACCCCTCAAGCCTCTAGCTCTGGAAAAAGAAAATAAAGCCCTTGTAACACATAAGCACAGTTAAGCAAACCCCCACCCTTCCCCAAATGAGTTGGGTTCTAAATGGTTTATTTTAGTCGGCATATTAAGTCCATCATCTCTCTGACAAGGGGTGGATAGCAGAGCATGGAAAGGCCACAAGACCTCCTTAATTGGCTTGCCTGGGGGCAGACCCAGCAGGCAGCTTGTGTGAAGCCATTCCAGGTGGTCTCTGCCCACCAGACTTCTTGTTATTTGGCTTGTATGTGCCTGTCCAGGAGGGCTTCTTGACATTTCAGGATGGCCATTGGATCATGGCACACACACGCTCTCCAATCACCTGAACTCCAGAGGAAACAGCTTGTCTCTGGATGTGTGGCCATCCCTTCCCCCTTTTCCAGCTGCTAGCTGATGCCCTAAGACAACTCTTCCCTGGGGCTGAACCCCTGTGGACAATTATACACTATCTGAGTTCATTCCTCCATGATTATCACACTCTCCCTCTTCATTCCCTTCTAATCCAAGAGATTTGGAACCCCCAAGCGCCATTGTTCAAGCCCCACGCTTGTCTACCCACCATTGAGCATTTCCTTATTCCCATCCCCCTCGACCCACCCCTCCCACTTCCCCTTCAGAAACTGCCTGTCCCTTCCACTGTGCCCTCCGGAATGCCTGCTCCAGAGGTAATACGCTTGTTTTCATTTTCAATTTTTTCCTTTCCTACTTATTCCTTTCATCTTTTGGTTCTCACTGAGACCTGGCTCCCTCTTAATGACAGGCCTTTCCTGGCCATCCTTTTCCGCAATGGCTGCCTTTCCTCCACTCCCTAGTCAAAGTGAAATACTCTGCTTCCCATTGCCACTTCCTTGTGCTCCTTCTACCTTCATTCCTCAATCATGGCTCTTCCTTCAAGGTTCGCGGAATCCCCATTGATCACTC
This sequence comes from Sminthopsis crassicaudata, assembly GCF_048593235.1. Classification (NCBI taxonomy): domain Eukaryota; kingdom Metazoa; phylum Chordata; class Mammalia; order Dasyuromorphia; family Dasyuridae; genus Sminthopsis; species Sminthopsis crassicaudata. The sequence goes on along the minus strand of NC_133619.1, from coordinate 14,709,485 downwards.
AAGTAAGACTCTGGGGGTTGCTGTGTACCTCTTCTTTCCTTAACGAGAGCACTGCCTGGTTCTCAATTTCTCTCTCCTCCTCAAATCTTTCCCTGTAAGGGGCTAGAACTGAGCAATGGATAATGAAGCACGTGAGACTAATGGCCAATTGGACAGTTCCCTATTCGCTTGTTTGAAGGTTGACTCTCCCCACCGTCAGTGTAGGCTTGATGTGGTGTAACAAACAGGGATTGTACGTGCAAGTAGTGATATAACAAACAATATAAATCAACATAGTATTGTAAGAGATTTCCAGAAGTCCTAGAAGGAGGGTATGCAAACATCAGTCACACGTACTCCTTCTTCAGCAACCAATCTATTGAATACCTCCCATGCTGATGGGTTTGTGCATACTTGTCTCTAATAAGGCCCTTCAACCCAGAAACCCGTTAGCAATCCCCACTTCCCTTTGGTGCTTTTCATCTCTCTTCCTGAGATGTCAGGGAGGGCGTGATTATCTCCTTTTTAGGTGCTTTTCATCTCCCCTCCTGAGAAGTCGGGGGGGGGGGGGGGAGTGTGATCACCTCCTTTTTTGGGGTTCTCACCTCCCTGAAAAGTCAGGGATGGCGCGACCACTTGTGGTCTAAAACAAAAGAAAGCGGGAGATGTAAAGGGCTAGAACTGAGCGATGCACTTGGATAATGAAGCACGTGAGACTAATGGCCAATTGGACAGTTCCCTATTAACTTGTTTGATTTCCCTCATTCTAGGGAACTTCTACATATCAATCTTCCCTGTCACACCTTAACTTCCCAGTTTCTCGGGTTCCTAATTTCCTGTGATCTGCTCCTCCACTTCACTCCAGCTGCATATAGAGAGGGTCATGCTCTTCACCCTATCAGTCACAAATGCACCGCCACCATATTTCTGAACACTGAAGTTCCTTTGTCCAAACACAATCTCTTGAAATCCTACATCATCTTGTAGGTTGTTGTCATTTATGTCTTGCAATTCCAAGACCTGTTTTTTTTTTCCCTCACTGTGACTTCCAATGCTTCCACCCTCCAGCTCTTTTCCAAGGCCATCTCCCCATGCACTGGCCCCATTTTCCTCCTTATCCAATTTGAAGCCCTTAGTGAACCAGTAGCCCAGCCCTCCTACCTTTACCACTGTTCCTTCTCAGTTTCCTTTATTGAATGGATCTTCAACCAGGTCATGCCGATTCATTGTGGGTGTCTTTTTCCTCTGTTCTATTTCACTTGGTGATTTCATCAAATCATGGCTTCCATCATCAAAGCTATACAGATGATCCTCAGATTTATTTTTCCGTTCCTAACTTCTCTCTTCACCTTCAATCTGTCTATTGGACACTTCAAACAGTATCTCACAGACAAATAGTGAATTCTTTGAGAACAAGGACTGTTTTTCTCTCTCTCTCTCTTTCTCTTTCTCTCTCTCTCCTTCCTTCCCTCTCTCCCTTCCCCTCCCTCTCTCTTTTTCTCTTCTCTCCTTCTATCTTTCTTTCTCCTTCCTTCCCTCCTTCTCTCTTTCCCTTCTCCCTTTTTCTCTTTCTCTTCTCTCTCTCCTTCCTTCCCTTCTTCTGTCTCTGCCTTCCCTGCCTTCCCTCCCTTCCCCCCTCTCTCTCTCTCTCTCTCTCTCTCTCTCTCTCTCTCTCTCTCTCTCTCTCTCTCTCTCTCTCTCTCTTTCTCTTTCTCTCTCTCTCTCTCTCTGTCTCCCTTTCCCCCCCTCTGCCCCACCTTTCTTTCTCTCTCCCCCTGTCCCCTAATACTTAGCCCCGTGGCAGACTTAATGAATGCTTGTTGACTAATAGATTGACTAGAATCGTATTAGTCATTACATTCATTAGTATTCTCAACTATTTCAAACTTATTTCCTTATAATATTGTTGTTTTAAATAGATTCTACTTCTTGTTCTGTTCAATTCATTCTTCATCAGTTCATACAGGTTTTCCCAGAGATCTCTGAAACCGTGCATTTCCTCATTTCTTATGGCACAAGTAATTTGATTATAAATAACATCATTTATTTAGCTGTTCCCCAAATGACCAGCACTCTTTTAGCTTCCAGTTATTTTTAGCAATAGAAAGGACTGCTATAAATAATTTTGATTGGGTGAATTTTTCTCCACTTTCTTTGAACTCCTTGGAATATAGAGCTATTATTGCATCAAAATTTGGTCATGAGTTGGTAAATTGCTGGGTACGGTTCTGAATTGTTTTCCAAAATGGACAATCCAAGGCAGAGCTCCACTAACCATGCATTAATGAGCCTGTTTTTCAACCTTACCATTTTTCCTTTTTTTAATCTTTGTAAATCTAATATGCTTTTTCATTTGTATTTCTTTATTAGTTATTTGTAACATTTTTAAAAAATGTTTGTTAACAGCATGGACCTCTTCCTTTGAAAACTGCCTGTTCACCTTCTTTGGCTATTTATCTATTGGGGAATGGCTTTTAGTCTTATGTATTTGAATGAGTTGTTTACATATCTTAGATATGGGACCTATATCCTCCACCCTTACTACGAACATTTCCCTGCATTTTCTTGTTTTCCTCTTACTTTTAATTGCATTTCTTTGGTTTGTGTGAAAACTTTAAACACTTTAGATGTGCAGAATTGTCCGTTTTATCTTCAGTTATCCCCTTTGTCCCCTATTCGTAAATCATAAAGGTAATTTCTCCCTTGTCCCTCTAATTTGTTTTTAAATATATTTTTATATCTAAGTTATCACCTATGCATTAAGAGCTTATCTTGAGGGGCAGCTAGGTGGCACATGGACAGAGCACCAGCCCTGAAGTCAGGAGGACCCGCGTTCAAATCTAATGTCAGACACTTAACACTTCCTAGCTGTGTGACCCTGGGCAAGTCACTTAACCCCAATTGCTTCAGAAAAAAAGAGCTTATCTTGGCAGATATGCAGAATTATCAGTTTTATGTTCAGTTATATCCTTTATTCCCTATTCATAAATCATAAAGATCTATTATTACTGAGGTTGGCCAGATGGGATTCATGAGTAGAACACGACTGTGGCTGGACTCTGGCCTTATTTGAAAGGGAACATGATGGGGTGGGGTGAAGTAAGATTGTTTACTGAGAATCTGTTAAGCTCATGAGATATCCAGGAACTGGGAGTATGGAAGGGTGAGGGAGAACATTTGGGTAAAAAGCAAAGGTGGCTTTAATGGAAGCACTATTGTTGTGGAGGCACAAATCAAGAGAGCTGGACAGAGAAGGAATTAAATAAGAAATTTGGGAAATGACCGCAAACCAGGCACAGTCCATAATATTTTAGAATTGGAGAACTTCAAGTATTAAGACATCTTCTGGATTTCTCTTCTCTCAGTCTCTTTTTCCTTTCTCCCCATTTCTCTTCTCCCCTCTCATCTGATAAATATGTTAATTGTTTCAGTGATAAGTTCATCTTTTAAGAATTGGATAAATGGCCAAAAAACAAAACAAAACAAAAAAAATCAACCCTCTAGTTCAGTGGTCCTCAAACTTTTTAAATAGAGGCCAGTTCACTGTCCTTCAGACTGTTGTAGGCCGGACTATAGTAAAAACAAAAGCTCACCCTCTGTCTCCGCCCCTCAGCCCATTTGCCATAACCCAGCGAGCCACATAAACGTCCTCAGCAGAGCATCTGGCCCATGCGCCGTAGTTTGAGAAGTTTGAATTCTTAATTGGATTCTGACCAATAAGGGGGAATTTATGCGCAAATAAAAATAAGGAAAAAATGATGATAAAAACAGCCACCACTTATGAGGGATTTTATGATTCCTAACCTTTTTTTTTTGTTTTTTTGAGGCTGGGGTTAGGTGACTTGCCCAGGGTCACACAGCTAGGAAGTGTTAAGTGTCTGAGACCAGATTTGAACTCAGGTCCTCCTGAATTCCGGGCTGGTGCTCTATCCACTGTGCCACCTAGCTGCCCCATTCCTAACCTATTTTACATTTTGTTTCACTGAATTCTCTCAACAACCCTATCATACATGTGCTTGCCCAGAGTCACATAGTGACTGTCATTGTCACATACTAGTCAACAAGTAAGGCAGGATTCAAATCCAAGGCTTTTCAACTACATATTACTATTAACTACACTATAAAAGACAGGAGATTTGGGGACTAGTGACCATTTTACTATAGAGTTCCTGAATATTTCCAGAAACCCAGTTTCCTCCAGATAATCCTAGTCTGACTACCAGATGGGCCACAGATTCTTGGGTCTGTGTAGGTTTACACTGAGTCGGACAAAGAGATCTGGGGCCACTTATGAATTCACCGATCTCGAGTGAATCAGATCAGCCTTTGTAGAATTCCTTCGGGGTTGGGGCCTGGATGAAGGCCCATTTATCAGTCACTCTACACATTTCCCCTCCTCTTTGGGGTGAAAGAGCCCGATCTAGCCAACATGTACCAGATATGGTCCTTGATCTTTGAAGACTCTTGAAGACCAGGAAAGAAATTACAGGGCTGAAGAATGAAAAGTATTTCTCAATTTTCCAAATGGGAAGAATGTGGAAACTATAAACCAAAAGCGAGCGAGCTCAACTTCTGTTCCCGGCAAAATTCTAGGAAATATATTTTTGAGAGGACAATCTGTTAGCATGTGGAAAGGGAAAGGTGATCACCGAAGCCAGCTTGCCTTCATCCCAGATAAATCATGCCGTACTGGCCACGTTCCCTTTGTTGATTAGGAAACTAAAAAATTAATTTGAGGGAAGCTGAATGTATCTAATATACTTAAATTTAGCAAAACAATTATCTCCTGCTGTTATTGTGACAGGCAAAGAGCTGAGGTGTCCTTGAGAGTTCTGGTGAACGGGTTCAGAGAGGGTGGATTGCTTTGAAAGGTCTTGGATATTGGGAGGGAGGAGGAATTGTTTGAGGAGTAACCCAGAGACTTGTCCTTGGCCTGGTAACGTTCGATATTTTAATCAGGGACTTGGATTGAGGTCAACCAACCATCATTTCTTAGATATTTACAACACAGAGACACTAAGCCAGTGCGTGGAGGAGCTCCCAAAGTGAATGGACATAATTTGTGTCTTTCAGGGCCTTCAAAATCATATTCCATGTTGAAAAAGATTTTTTCCGATTTTCAGATGTCAAAAAACCCCAAAGAGGAAAGTCAATGAGATGAGGGCAGAGTTGAGATCTAGGGAGGCTAGAGTAAAAGATCAAATCAGTGGCTGACATTTAGTCAGGAGTTCCATACTGAGTTTTTAATGGGCTTCATAAATACGAAATGGAAGTGATAGATGACAAGACAACATCTTCTGTGGCAAAGATCTAGGAATTTTCATACGCAGTAAATTCAACGGAGATAAAGGTCTGATACGGCACTCTCCTCCTAGCAGCAGCAAACGTAGCGAGGCTACCTTAGACTGCAGTAAGAGAAATATAGTATCCAGAATCAGGGATGGAAGAGAGCGCTCAGAGTCTTCAATGGGCAGGCCGGCAACTCTGGAGGTTAGTTTTAGGAAGAATTGGGAAATACATGCAGTCACGGAATCATACAATCATGGAGACTTGGAAGAAGCCTCAAAAGCCCTCTAGATGAACACGAATAATAATACTAATACCAAGGGAGGTTAAGTGCCACGCCCAACGTCACCAGGATGGTAAGAGAGTAGGGGACTTGCTGTTAGGGCTTTTGTCAAAATATCTGGGGACGGTCGGCCCTGAGGAGCCGTGACTTGGGCAGGACATGGTAACTGCTTCGTCTCTGAAGGACTGGATGAGGGTTTAGAGCTGTTCTAGTCAGTTCTAGAGAACAGATTTAGGAGCAAAGAGTTGGTGAGAAAAGGATTTCATCCACTTGGGGAAGACTTTCTGACCCTCAGAGTCATGGAGACCCTGTCGCAGATGGTCTTGACTAGCTGGAGCCTGGCTTTATTTGCGAAGGTCCTAGGCTCCAGGAAACCCCCAAATCTTCAGCCTCGGAAGACTTGGCACCCCGTGTTCCTGGTCATTAACTCCTGGCTCCCTGCTTCTGCCCAAGTGAGAACTTGACGACTACAGCCTGGCTTGAGAAACGTCAGCCTTTCACGGCTCTGGAGGACAGAAGGGACATTTCAGAGGGAGCCGGACAGGGAAAATCACAGCTCTCTGTGTCTGGTACTCCTGCTAATGCTATCCCCACTCCCAGCACATCCGTGGAGTTTGGAGCTGGAAGAGACCTTCGAGATGCCCTCGGGTGACCCTTTATTTTATAGGGAAATAAATAAGATCCAGAGAGTCTGGTGATTTGCCCACCCAGGCAGGAGTCAAGCTGGGACTCCAATCCAGGTTCTGGCATTCCCGCCCGCGCCCGGGACATCACCCTCTCGTTTCTGCCTGTACTTTAGGTCAGTCCCAGGAGCAGACTTTGTGCCAGAGTAAGGATCCCTTTAAGTGTGTGTGCATGGAGCTTCGCTGCCATTCCTGTGCCAGACCCTTAATGGAGCTATCGCTGATCTGGAGAACCAAACACACTTCAGAGAAGCAATGGGAGAGGAACTTACAGTTTGCTTGGTTTTCAGGTCAGAGGATCTGAGTTCGAATCTCACGGAGGCTCGCTCCAGATGTGAATTTGGGCAAGTCACTCTGACTGTTTCCTTCCCTATGAACTGAGGAGAACTGGACCAGATCATCTCTAAGGTGCTTTGTCCCTTTCCCGGCGCCCTCCTCCTGCCACACCCCATGGCTGAGCAGCGCTTTGTGCAAAGTCTCATCTCTGGGACTCTGACTCTGGGCCATTCCAAGGCAACCAGGGCAAGAGCAGGCTGAGGCCTTTGCTCCATGTCACCGACTGCAGACCCTCCTTCTGGAGCCAGGAGGAATGGGGAATGAGCTCCAGCTGCTCGGGACTCCGCTCCTCTGAAACCGAGCTTTCGGCAAGGAGGGGATCCCCTGCTGATGAAAAAGAGTTATTCCCTTTCCAAATCAGAGGGATAATGATCATAATATGTGAATAAAGCGGGGTGCCCACAAGGCCATTATGAATAGGTGGGGTTCGTGTGTGTCACAGAGCCTTGCATTAAAGTAGAAGAGAAGCATCTCGCCAGGGTTGGTGGGTGCAGGTTGGCAGGGCAGGGCCAAGTGTATAACTGAATGAGCTCGGGGTGTCAAGGTCAAGGTGGAGAGGGCCAGCTTTCCCTGGCTCAGTTAGCTTCAGCCTGCTTCTTGACAATACATCATCTCATATCATCTGGTCATCTCGGTAAATGCATGAGAAGGTAGAGGAGATTGTACCCATTACACAGCTCGTTGACCACAAAGCAGCTCCTCAAACCAGGAAGTCTCCTGGGGGATGCTCAAGGGAGAATATCCAGTCCAGCACAGGTCAAATCCTTCCCAGAGCGGCGTTTCATGGCAGAGGGGGCTGGGCTGGAACCTGTATTCACAATCTCTTAGTTTTACCCTATTTCTTGATAATAGATCATCCCATGTCATCTGGCCCTCTCGGTAAATGCATGAGAAGGTAGAAGAGATTGTACCCATTACACAGCTCATTGACCACAGAAGCTCCTCAAACCATGAACTCTCCTGGCGGATATTCAGCAATGACCTCAGCACAGGTCCAGATCCTTCCCAGAGTGGCGTTTCATGGCAGAGGGGGCTGGGCGGGAGCTGGGGAGACCTGGGTTCAAAATCCCACTTCCAATTTAGACGATGGGACCATGGGAAAGCTATTTGACCTCTTGGAACCTCGAGTTTTTATCTGTAAATGGGAGTAATCCACCCACACTGTCTACCTCAGAGTATTCTTGGCAATCTCAAATTATGTAATGGTGTAAAGCACTTGGGACCCCCCAAAATATTAGTTATATTTATTCTTATAGCTCTAGAAGATTTTAGAGACTATTTAAAGAGTCTCCAGAAGAGAAACTGAGGTACAGGGGAAGATAACTCAGGGAGTAAATGGCAGGGATAGGGTTGGAGTTAAGGTCTCTTTCCAGTGTACTGCATTGCTTCATGACATGTACGAGAGAGTGTTTAGGACCTGGAGGAAGTAAGGCCCTTCAGCCTTGTGACTATGGGGCAAGCTGCTCAAACTCAGTTTCTTCTTCCCTAAAATGGGCACAGTAATGTCTGCAGTGCCCACCGCAAATGTGATGATCTGTTCAAAACACTGGGTGTTAGGTCAGGAGAGAAAAGTCATTACTGATCTTATTCTTCGTCTCTTCACCTTCTCAGCCCACCATCCACAACTGTAGAATCCCGTTTGCTCGGAAGGAAATGGCCTAACGTCCCTTCCAGCTTGGCAAATCTGTTCCGAGCTGGAAAATGTACTGCTCAAAGCCCACCTGCCCAAACTTCCTTCCCTCTCACCTGGGTTTCCAAGAACAAACAAGTCACACAAATGACCGCGTTCAGCTCACAGGCGCCAGGTTGATGCTCAGTTTACTAGCCTTAGCACAGGGCTTGTACCAAGGAGCTCCAGTATTAGGCTGGGAACAATTTACTGGCCCCAGGATTGGCAATAGGGGTTGCTTTTGCAGTAGAATATGATGCAACAGAAAGAGTGGCAACTTTGAATCAAGAGAACTGGATTCTAATTCTGGCTCTGCTACTAAGAGCTGGGCAGATCACTTTAGTTTCTCTTGAGGTCAGTTTCCAGATCTGTAAAATGGGGGTGATGATCATATTTAAAAAATCTTCCACACAGGTATTTGTGAAGATAAAGTAGAATGTCAGCCCTGTGCTACTGAAAAACCAAGGACAGATAATGAAAAAAAAAATATATATATATATCTTCCTATTATGGACAAAAAGATGGGAGACTACTAGGGCAGAGCGTTGCATGTGTTTCCAGATGTAGTCAGTGAATCAGATGTTTTTGCTTAACTGTTCTTTGTTACAAGGGTGGGTTCTATTATAGACAAAGAATTTGGGGGGGCTAATTTATAGAAGTGACTATGATATAAAAACAAGTCTCTACAATTAAAAAAATAAGAATGGTTCTGGAGAAAAAGAGATATACTTCCTGTCTCTCAGCAGAAGAATGGAACACTACTGGAGCGCAATGTTGTGTACTTTGTTGGACTCAGTCAGCCGATCAAGAGTTTTTGCTTATTTTTTTTTTTTTTTGTTAAAAGGCAGTTTGGGAAGATGTTTCCCTGGGAATCTGAAGATCTAAGCACTTATTTGCTTACTTATTTGCTACATAATGTTGGATAAGTCATTCTGGAGCTTCTGTCTACTCCTTGGACTACCTTATCTCAAGATTATTATGAGAGCTATATGGGCAAAAATCAGTGTGAAATATATATTTTTTTCTGGCAACAATCAAAAAACAAGGTATTAGTAGTAATGACAGTATGGCAAAATCTAGTTTATTTTCAATCTTTAAAGATCCTTCACTTTCATATAATTGAGATCAAGTGTCAAAATAAGAACCTTCCTGAAAAGGCAACCTAGAAGACTTCAATTAGGGTTTTGAAAGAAAAATAGCAGCGCAATGGAGTGGTTCTGATTAAGCCATTTGTAGCAGTACATTAAATTGCATCTGGAATGAGACGTGGGTGGGAAATCTCTGGAAGCATTTCTTCCGAGACTCTTATTCTATGAGTAGGTTGACCAAAGGAAGCTTGGAGGCAACAGATTAAACTTTTTTGTTTATTTGTTTTTTAGGTCTGTAACCAAAACTCAGTTGGATTAACCAAGGTCATATGCAATTCAATTGTTTTAAGAAAAACCTAATGAAAATCTCCTTTTAATCTTAAAATTCCAGACAGTTTTAGTTAGGAGTTAACTTATTAGTTTAATTAGGAGAGGCCACCTAAGATATTTTTCTGATATCAAGCTGGGCACAAGTCACAAAAGTAACTTTTTTTTTTTTTTTAAAGCACTTCTTATTTAAAACCTACTGGCTGTGCAGAGAAGACATTTTTTAATTTATCGATAACTCTTAAATAGACTCAAAATTCATTATTAAATATAAATAACTCAGGCCCACATGATTTTTCAAACATAAATGTTTACTAACATAAATAGTTTAATAAGCAAAAGGTACAAGATTGTTGTTTTGCTATGTACAATAGATACAATATGTACATGAGGAAATGTTTCCTGCCTACAAGACATCAAGACATCTCATTTTTTCCAAAAGAGATCATGGAACCTTCTTCTTAGGGAACCATTAACCATAGTTAAGATGATCTAAAATGGTCACAGGTGTCTGAGGGTAAATAGAGGGACCTGATTAATGGCATGCAGTATCCAATCTTTGAAATAGAGATGTATTTAAATGTCAGCTCCACAGAGTTCCAGTTTGCCTAAAATTACATTAGATACTATAGGCTGTTTTAAAAATAAAAAACAAAGGGGGGAGGAGGACTCCCAATGATATTCATATTTATTTCATCAGATAGCTTTTTCAATAGGGCAAAATCTAAATCCCTTAAAGGTGGTGAGGTGGTATATATACATTATCTCCCTCTGTCACCTACTATCATGCCCTATATTTAATTACTGTTGAGTGAATATCATTACCAAAAAGAAAGCATTTATAAGAAGCGTATCACTTCTATTTATTATTACACTAATAAACGGTTTAAAATTCCACTATGATTTGGAGATGACTAGATTTCTGAAGGCCACATAAATCAAACACAAGCTTTAGGTTTAGCTTGTCTATCACGTGAGGATCTCGAGAAGTTTGGAGAGCCGGTGGATCCCTATCACCACAGCTGACCCCCAAGTGATAATTTTTCAGCAACAGTCACTCATGACACAGTCAAAAGCAGAGAGGGATTTTAATGTTTATCACCCATACAATTTAAGTCCTGGTTTCACAGAGTATTGAAATCTAGAACAGGATGACTTGAAAAATCAAATACTTCTGAACAATTTTCCATTCTGTCGATTACTATATATCTTAGGCTTGACAGCCAGTAACAAATGACAGCATTTGGGTGATTTTGTTAACACATATGCCAAGATCCCAAGTCCCTGGTCTTGGAACAACAAAGAGTGTCATCATTTTTTTTTTTTTTCAGGGAGAAACAGAAAATCTTGAGAAATGTCTTCACAACAAACTTATTTTATCTTTTTATTAAAAAAATAAATAAGATATACAAGCATTTTTCTGGAGATGGGAGGGGAGGAATGAATGAATGAATGAATGTCACAGAATCAAACACATAAAGAAAGGCTATTACAATTACAAAGAACATTGGGAATCACTGTTCTGCCAAAGCGAGTGCAAGTGTTTCTCAAGTTTTCAGCCACGAGACATTTCATGGCCGTGAGCAACCATGTTTTGAATTGGCCGGAGCAGAAAAGTCAGTTGGGTAGAAGCCCTGTCCAATGCTCATTCAGGTCAATTCACTGAGAAATCAGTACACATATAACTTTGCTTTTACATAACCTGAAAAACTGGGTGCTGTTTAATTGCTTTTTAATGCACTGGGGGGGGGGGGGACCTGGTGTTGGAAGGATTCCTAAAGTGAATCCCTTTGCCAATCTTACTTGATCTGTTCTTAATCGATCCGTATCTTCATCTACCAGATTTGCCTAAGGTGGAGTACATGCACAGTCAGTCCCCACCTCTCTGTGGCAGCTGCACGCTCCCTTAATTAGCTGAACCCCAACAAGGTTGTGTTTCTATATTTAAGTAGTGTGAAAAGCTGGGGTCACACCCTGGGTGCCTCAGAGCTTCCTTTACATTGGAGAAAAGCAACCTCAAGCTACAAGTCAAAATCATCCCCTTTCCCCTAATGGACCCAAACCAACAACTGGAGTTCTTAACACTAGCATGGCACTGCGGGGCTTTCTTTCCTGAGCCGAGCTGACATCTCTGCGGGAGAGGGCTCGGCCCCTGAGTCACAAAGGAGATCTAAGGTGAGAACGGGGGAGCAGGAGCTCGGGGATGCTCTGTGGACAACACTAGTACTGCCTCTGACTGTGAGAACGGGGGAGCAGGAGCTCGGGGATGCTCTGTGGACAACACTAGTACTGCCTCTGACTGAGTCAATGGACTACCTATTTTCTTCTTCCATTTGTGGCTGGCGAAGAGATGGAGATCTCTTTCAGTGATTTCTAACAAAGCAATGCTGACACTGGTATGTCACTGACTAGAGAAGAGTTTGGCTAGTGACCAACATTTTCTCAAAGCACTGACAATTCTGGTTTTCCATGGAACCCTGGATGACTTTCCTTAGAAACCCACAGAATTCTATTGGACCTGGTTATCAATCTATCGATCAATCAGTAAACATTTATTAAGCGCCTACTATGTGCCAGGCACTGTGCTAAGTGCTGGGGATACCAAAAGAGGCAAATGACAATCCTTGCCCTCAAGGGGCTTACAATCTGAAAATTTTCTGCTAGCGTGTTCCTCTCACCTATGCTAAAGCGGGACCTGAAACCAATGGTCCATGTTCTTCTTCTTCTGCAGCCTTGACTTCATTATGTCCCCTATTTAACCTCCCTCTTACTGAGTCGTTATTTCTGTACTTCAGATGATATGATTAATGTTCCGTTTTCAAAACACCAACTCTGAACACACAAATAATAAGGGGACAATATAATCGGTCAGACTTTCCAGCCAGAGTACATGGAGAACAATTAGCAAATAATCAACCAGCCTGTAGCAGGTTATATTTTAGACTTGTGGTATGTGTATTTCTGAGGTTTCTTAGAAATGCTCTTAATTCCCAGTCATTTTTAAAGCTCTGGGGTGAGGGGTGAGGAAGGAAAAACAGGCAATGAAAAAAGGAAAAGACAGAATAAGAAAAAAAAAAGAAAAGAAAAAGGAAGAATAAAATATAGAGGAATATTACAGAAAAAGGAAGGGAAAAGAAGGGGAAAGAGATGAAAAAGAAAGAAGGAAAAAAAACAAAGGTGAAATAGGCAAAAAAGAAAAATAGTAAACAACAAAGCTCCGGGCAATGCCTTCTTTTTAGAACTCCCTTCCCCAACTGCTTCCCCTCCCACCCCCAAAATTGGCTACAAATGCTGGACAGGACTTATTTCAAATAATTTAGCAGTATCAAGGATTTTCAAATGGTGACTGTGTTACTGACTTCTTCATACTGGATAACAAAATATGGGTAGCTCTGGTCATCATTAAAAATGACAAAAATCTGAGGCTCAAAGTAATTATCCACGCAGGAGTCATACAGGTCACTGGTTATGCTGTCTGGATTCACTGGAGGTGGTCTTCTCATGTTGTGGTTGCCTACTGTGTATCTTCCAGTTAGCACTTTGGCCAGAAACATAAAATGGACCCCTTTGGGGGACCTCTTGGAGAAGCTGTGGGAGTAGCTCGCCTTCCTTGCAAAATAACTGCCTTGTCCGAACATGGTAGCATGTTTACCACAGACACGTGGGTCAAAGTTGTGCTTACAGATGCCATCCACCACATCTTGGGATGTCCCGTGGAAGAGATGTCGCTCGTTCATGATTCTGCTAATGTCATTGGCTTTCTTAGACATGTACTCCTTTTTCCTGGTGCAAAGAGGGAAGAAAGAAATAAAGAACAGCTTTTAATGGGCAAGATTTAATAAAGGACTTTATTTTTAATTTTTTTTTACTTTATTAGAAGAATCAAGAGAAGCAACAACCCGTTTCAAAGTAGGGAAGCACAAAAAGCCTGTGATTTAAAGGGAAGAGGCTTCTATTAGAATCTAACTAAAAGGTACAGGATTGACCTTAAATGAACTAAAAGGACCATTTTTGAATCACAGAAGAATCTACAATTCCTTAGGGCAGAGTTATTAAATAAAATAGAAATGGGCTCAATTATTATTATCTGTCTTTTTTAGTGAATTTTAATTTCTTTCCCCATTATATTTTAATCCCGGTGAGGCTGTACTCGGGTATTATGGACTGCCTATCTCCCACCAGCTGAGTGTTTGACACCTCTGTGTTAGGGTATCTGTGGTACTTCATCCAAGTGGATGCTTTGGTCTTTATGCCTGTAATTCCTAGCATAATACCTTATAAAAATAGGCACTTAATAAATGCTTATTTGGAATCAATGCTATTTTCCTATCTAAGCTGGTACAAGCCATGGGACACGGCATGGGATAGTGTGACGAGTGCTGAATTCGGAACTGAAGACTGTGGATTCAAATCCAGACTTTTCCAATCATTATCTACATGATCTTAGGCTAACCTCTTTAACCTCATCAGGACTTAAGTTTCCCCAAGTATAAAATGAGGGGGTGGGTTTGCTTCTGGCACCAAACATAAGATCTCATGGGATTTTTCTCATTCTCTATGGATCTTTATCTCACACCTGGGAGTGGGAACCTATCCTTCCCCTCCATCTCCTTTACTAATCTCTTGTCTCCTTCTCCTTCCAAACCCTGCTCAGGAAAGCTTCCCTCACTATCCAATCCAACTCTTCTTTGCTTCTTTAATTCATGACTCCAAAATACTCAACTTGAATTATATTAAATTTGATTAACTCATATTTGCTATCAAGTCTTCAATCAGTAACTCAGCTGAACACCAGACTTCCCTGACTTGTTTTCACTTTATTTATTCACTTATTTCAATTTGTTATTCCCTTTATTTTATTTCACCTTATTTTCATTTTATTTCTAAATTTCACTTCAATGTATTATAATTTAGGATTCATCCATGAACCCTTCCCTCTTCTTATTCTATACTGTAAGACCCTCATCCAGGGAAGTGGCAGGACTTTGACTCACCTTTTATATTTTTCCCAAAGAAACTGGTTCTGCACTCTCAGTATTTTCAAGATTCTATATTTAATCTCAGGCACAGTCTTATGAAAGAGATTATAAATGGTTCGGTAGCTTTTGTCCTCCTTGGAAACAGGCACTTGGATGAAGTCCTGAGATGGATCCATAGCAATCCAGGTTTCGGGATAGAAGTTAGTGGAGGTAACTACAGACGGACAGAAGAGCTGGGATGAGGCTGTTTCAGTTGAAGGAAGGGGCAACGAGGGCATACCACCGAGGGTCCTGATTTGGAAGAAAAAAGTCTGGGTTTACGACACCGAAACAAACAAGTTTTGAACTCTAATTGGGCAGTCACAAGTAATGTTTTGCCAAAGAGTAAACGAGTTGTTTATAACTTGGTAATTATGTGCCGGCTTAGAATTGGCAAAGCATGGATGCTTCTTTTTTAAAAGAAAAAAAAGCAGAAGAATGCCATTTAAAGACGGGGAATGTAGCCAATGTTGTCTGGGTACTAAAGTAATGATTCCCATCATCCTGACCTCCTGTCTGTGGATGCTTACTAACTGTGTGACCTGAACGAGTCCAATATCTTTCCTGGCTCGATTTCTTCATCTAGATATAAAACATTCAGTGACCCTGAGGTTCCTCCAAGTCTGGATTGCAGAGCATCTGAAGGAAGGCAGGAGCAGCCGACAAGGCACTGGAGACCCTAAGTTAGAATCATCTTTCATCTATAATCATCACGTGTCTCTTGGGCTTGTCCATTCAAAAAAGTTTGTCTCAAGCAAGCAGTGATAGCTTATTGTGTCTCACCAATGATAGCAGGAATGGGGGAGAGCTAAGTTATTTTAAATATATTTAAATTATTTTATTTTATTAATATTATTATTTGATATTAAATTAAATTTAAACTTAATTTAATTTAAAATTAAATTATTTGAAATATAGGCACCAGTCATCAAAAACCAGTAGAAATCTGGGATTGGGGACAATTCTAGAATTGCATCTAGAATCCATGTACCATGCCGCCGAGCATCCTCATTAGTCCAAGGATGATATCTAGAGTTTCCCCCCAAAACAGCCACAAACCAACACACGTTGTGAATAATTAAGTGCCACCTTGGGAGATGGGCAACCCAGAGATACAGCATGGCATTTTAAATATCAGGCATAAATCCTTCTGCCCTGGCCATTGTTACGAAACCTCTCTCCAGGCAGCCCAATTCATTTCAGCCATGAGCAAGCGTAGACAAGGCTGCTGGGGCTTCAGCAGACTTGCATTTTACATGCTGCTGCAAAGATAACCATCATGGAGTATTAAATCATGCCTTTTGGGTAAATGACAAGAAAAGATTTCAACTCTTTCCAAAACAAGCCATCAACTGATTTTTTTTTCCTATTAGAATAAGGGGGGCAAATGGTGCTGAGGGCGGGACACTGAGTAGCCTTCCCTTTTCTTTGGAGAAGTGGGAATCTATGGACACAAAATGTTTGTGCTGTTAAAGGTGATTGCTTGGTTTAGTAATTCTTTTCTTTGTTAAAAAACAAGGTGAATTCCCAGAGAGAGGACTATGGGGACTGAGTGTGGATCCCAACATTGTATTTTCCCTTTTTTTGTTGTTAATTGCTTCAATTTTGTGTTTTTTCTCTTTTTTTTTTCCTTTTTGATCGGTTTTCTCTTGTGTAGCCAGATAATTGTGGGAATATGTATAGAAGAATTGCACATGTTTAACAACTTACCATCTAAAGAAGGGGGAAAAGAGGGAGAAAAAAAATTTGGAACACAAGGTTTTGCAAGGATGAATGTTGAACATTATCTATGCATGTGTTTTTTTTTATTAAAGCCTTTTATTTTCAAAATATATACAGGGATAATTTTCAACATTCACCCTTACCATATCTTGTGTTCTAAATTTTTTTCCTTCCTTCCCCCACCCCCACCCCTAGATGGCAAGTAATCCAGTATATGTTAAACCTGTTATGCATGTATTTTGAAAATAAAAAGGTTTATATAAAAAGGCAAGGTGAATTGAGTTGTAGGGGAAGGAAGACAGCGACTTGCCAGAATGATAATGATCTTTAAAAACCAAAGGCAAAAAGCTTTTGTAAAACATCAATAAAAAGAGAGTAGAAAATGGGGGAAAGGTGCTGGGTAAATTAAAGGCAGTTTGATCGCAGCATCTCTAAGGAGGGCTGTGTAACTAGGGGTCCCTGAGGTGGGTTTTGATAGTTTGCTTTAGACATAACTGATGTCATTCTACATATGTCATTCTATGCATTTAAAGCATCCTCTGAGAAGGGGGTTCAGGGCACCCCCACAATGATGGGCAATGCCTTCTGCACAGGGAAGGAAGCCCGGATGGGTGCGCCCCTTTTCATTCAGGTCAATCACTCTCAAGGGCTTCCAGGCTGAACAGCAGCAGCAACCCAGAGCAGTGACTGATTTTCACCTGATTAAGTGCTTACATGTAATCAACCTGCTTAACCGTTTTCATAACAGCAGAAGAAAGAGGGGGAAGGAAGGGGGGAAAATGGGGGAGAGAGAAAGCAAATGCCCACACCTGGCCCCAGTTTCAGGGCTCAGCAGGAACCGTCACGAGGATCCACACAGACAGGAAGGGCAGGCTTGGCCCTCCCATGTACAGAGTATTTTCATTCTAGTGAAATGATGCGACACAGGTGGGGCAGCTGGGTATGGGCAGGCACCTAATCCCCAGAGGGGGCACCTGAAACCACGGTTCAGCCTTTCAGGCCCGGCCACCTCAGACATGAATCCCCATGAGTGGGAGGCTTGGGAAATGCCCCCAAACCTAAAGACCTTTACTCAATAAAATCAGTCACAGTCATCCCAGAGGCACAAGTACATTGAGTCATCTTCCTCAATGTTGTGGGCTACAGCAAACAAAGAGAAGCAGTCTCTTTTCTCCCCGACGCCTACAATCTAGCTGAAAGGACAGCCTTCTACCCCTGAATGGAAAGACCTGGAGAATGCTTATTTACAAAGACTCCTGGGAAAATGGAACTGTAGGGAGCGAGGGGGTCTCCACCAGCCATCCATGGGATACAGAATCGACGAACGCTTCCCAGACTCGGGCAGTGTTAAAGGCAATGGCTTCCCATTCATGGCTCCTGCCTTGCATCTTATCTGAATCACCTCAGTGCTCTAGTCTGGCAACCTTTCAGATCCTCAATCTGAATCCTTAATGGAGGCAGTCAGGTGGCCTGGTGGATACAGCATGTCAGCCTGGAAGGTGAGTTCAAATCCAGCCTCAGATACTTTTTAGTTGGACAAATCACTTACTTGCTATCTGGCTGTGAAGTGGGTCAGGATTCCATGAGACGTCACTTATAAAGAATTTTGCCAACCTTAAAGCCCTAGCTCTTCTTATTGTTGAGGAAGAATCTTCAACCCACCTCACCATCCTTCCCACAAGAAAACCACGAGATCATTTATCAAACACTGTCCAGATCTTTGTTGAGGAAGAATCTACAACCCACCTCACCATCCTTCCCACAAGAAAACCATGAGATCATTTATCAAACACTGTAAAGTCCTAACTACGGGATACCCGTCGCCTACCAAGTTTATGATTTTGTCACTTAAAAAAGTTAGTTGAACAGCGACGTGTTCTTAGAGAAAACTAACTGGCCTTTTTCAATGGGAGCCATTTCTGGCCGGTCACTGACCATCTCTGTCCCAGAATTCTTCTAGAAATCAAAGTCAAGTTCACCCGCCCAGAGTTGGCAGTCTCTAGTCTCTCCTTTTGTTGCCTTTTTAACCAGAGATCTTTGTTTTTCATCAGTCCCAAGGCCTCTCCCACTTTCCGCCCCCTTCTGCCTCTCACTAGTATGGCGGAACCAATGGGGAGTGCTCATTATTTCGGTATCCCAGGCAGACAGCAGATGATCTGAAGTCACCTTGGCCAAGTAGACACTTTCTTCCCCCAATGGCCTTTGATCTAACACTTACTATTTCTTTGACCTTGGCCAAGACACTTAATGTCTCTAAGACTTCGTTAACGTGTCTCTAAAATGGAGATAAGAATAACTGAATTACATGCTCCATGTGATAAAAAACTTACAAAGGACTGTAGGGAAGTGAAGCAATCGGGACAGTTATGGCAAAACGAAGTCACGAGAAGCGTTGTGACAGTGGCCCGAGGGTCAGCTTTGGAGTGAGGGGAGACCCGGGGTCAGGCCATGTTTAGTTATCTGAGCAGGGGTGAGTCACTGAGCTTGTAAAGGGGCTGAGGCTGCCCGAGCTCAGGAAGTTCCAGGGAAGCTGGAGACTGGATCCATTCGGTGCCAGGAGTTCCTCACAACTGAAGTGACAAGTCTGGTCCAAAATTTAACAACTAAGTGGTCATAAAGGACAACAATAAAATCTGATCGCTGCAGGGACAGGAAGAAATACAGCGTCAAGATAAACCAAACAGTAGGAGAGAAAGTCATTAGGAGGACAGGATTCCAGGGAACTAGCAGAATTCCTGCCTTGGCTTCCTTACTGCCACTGCCCTTGGCAGTTCTTTAGAAGCACGCCCTTAATAGGATCCATTTCAGAAGAGTGGCGCTCATCGGTGATGATAATAATAATGACTACTATTTGGATAAAACCTGGAATGTTTGTCAGATGCTTCCCATGCAAGATATCCTTTACAGGGCTGAGCAGTCCCCACCCAGGGCTTCCCGATTTGGGGCATGAAGTCTGAGACTTGACAGCCTCCTTCACTGCCTTCCTCTCACTCTGCCCACCATTTCCCCCCATCCCCAGGCGCTGCTTCTTTTATTATTCACACAGGCTTTGGGGGGGGGGATACCTGGGAACATCTTATTCCATCCAGACCTCGCCACCTTCGCCTTGCCAGCCCCCTCCCCTTCCCCCTGCTCAGACACTCATGGCTGACACATGAGGTTGCGGAACTGGAGTCTCCTGAGAAAGTGGATTCTGGCAGTGAGTCAGGCTCTCTCCTCATTAATATTCTCCCAAAGGGCACTTCTCACTCAAGAGAATGGCAGGCCTGTCTCATGTCCTATCGTCTCAGCTGTTGGGATGTTCGGATCCGGTGCAAAAGATGGCTGCCGTATTCACTCCCTCATTCATTCATTCATTCGGACTGCTGGATGAGGCAGTCTTTCTGCTTTTTCTCTGTATCCCCGGTATTTACCCAGCACTGTTTAAGGAATGCTTATTAATTGACTCATCCGTTCATCAGGCCCTAAACATTTGTTAGATCCCTGTTCGTGCTAAGCACCGTCCCAGGGGCTGCTTTTGTTCTCCTGGAGTCCTTGCTGTTGGTAGGAATGGCAATAGTAAGAATCCAGTCCCTCTGGTTCTCCCAGAAGGAGAACTCCAGAGAGCAGGGACTTTGTTTGGGGCGTTACTTGCCCGAGTTCAGCCCAGTTCTCTAAGCGCACTGGTCTTGACAAATGTGGTGGAAAAGTCACTCACTTCCCAGATGACTGGGAGTCACTGCCTGCGGAGCTTATCCTGGTACGGCCAGCTCCTGGAGTCACAGGACGGACACTGTGAGTCACCCGGCGCTGACCGTGGGCTACTGGCTGCGGCTCACTAGCCCACGGGAAGAGGCAGTATGGAAAGCGGAAGGGAAAGCAACGCTAGCTCCGGTGGCCCTGGGAGAAATCCCACTTCTGACACCAGCCAGGTGACCACGGGCAAATCCCTGAATCCCCCCTGGGTCTCAGACAGGTTTTCAGGACTGATTTATGACATATCAGTGAAGGAACTCCTGGTATAAAACTCCCTTCATGGATACAGAGCAGAACAGAATTTTATTTAAAATTTATTTTATATATATATAAAATAAATTTTAAATAAAAAAATAATTTGTTATATTGAAATTTTATTTAAAATGTAAAATAGCTTTCCAGAACTGCCTAAAAGCAACGAAAGATTAAGTGACTTGCCCAGGGTCCCACAACAAGTTTGTTCCAAGGCCAGGCCCTTGAGCATACTGCCTCGTTATAAAATTGGGATAGCTATGGGCTATGATATCTACCACAGAGACTCTTGGGAAGATCCAATGAGATGTTGATAAATTTCTATATAAATGCCACAAATTATTGAGTTCAACTTTGCTTTTCTATGAAAAACAACCTTCTAAATTAATGAACAAGAAAAACAAAATTTCAGAGAATGGCTGATGTAAGAAATTCTGTCCTGGAACAATCAGAAATTGCCTCGATCCCGATTAAATGAATATTTCTGAAATCTGAACTTGTTAGTTTAACCATAGCTATCATCAGAAGTGTGGAATAAAAATAAGGCAGACTGGCTATACCAAACCCCTCACCTCCAAAGGGAGGAATTAGCTTACGTGGGATCCATTTGCTCCTGCACTATCAGTACTAAGCTATGGCAGTGCTTGCTGCCAGGGAGCAGGCAAACATTTCGCATCATCTGGTTGAAAGCTTTCCTTTCCTGAGCTATCTTTAGCCATCTCCTCTTCCCAACATGTGCTGATGCCCTGCTGGGTGCAGTGGACTCCTTGGACACAAGCCTCCCGGGAGCCCTGATTTCATACTCTCTCCATCAGCACAGATTGCAATCAGCATGGCCCAGTAGAAATCAAACCGTGTGTGGAATCAGAGGTCATAGGTCTGAATTTCAGCTTTTTAACTGCCAACGTGACCTTGGCCAAGGTCCTTTCAGCTCGACATCTAGAATTCTGTCTATAGTTTTGGCAGAAACTTTGATCACCCTGTGGCCAACAAGTGACGAGCTACGCTAGTATCCTGACACCCCACTTGAAGTTTTTCCAGCTCCCTAGGATCTGCTAGTGTTCATACTCCAATCAATCAGTCAATCCACATTTATTAAGCAATTGTTAGGGTTCAAGCGTTGAATTAAGTGCTAAGGATAAAAAAGAGGCAAAAACCAGTTCTGATCTTTAAGAAGCTTATAATCTTATACTCCACTAGAATACCTTCCCCCCAAAACAAATCACTTCCACAACAGAACTGAACCGGGACAATAAGACACAATTCAAAGATAAATATGTCACAGTCTCTGGACATAGAGAGAAGACACTTCTGCAAATGCACAGAATACAGTTTGATATGTATATAAGAGGAGAACAACGTCCTAAATCCAATTAAGGATAAATAAATCCCTTTCAGCTGGGAAGATTCCAGCAGGCTGGCTTCGAGGATTTGACCAGCTTATGATAATCATAGTCTAAGTTGGGAAGCTAAAGAACAAGATTTGTGAGTAAAAGTGCTAGGGTAGAAATTGTAGATCTAGTTTAGGGGGTAATAATACAGCGTGCCTTTCATTTGGTGAACACTGAGTAGGAATAGAGTGAGATAAAATGGGTAAGGTAGGCTGGATCCAAATTGTCTAGAGCTTTGAATGCCAGACTAAGGAGTTTGCTATTTAGTGGGGCGGAAATAGGAAGCCCAGAAAGATATTTGTGTATTGGAAGTTAGCAGTGTGAGCTCCATGGGCATTAAAGAGTCAAGCCTGTTTTGAGAAATGGGTCTGCCGCTAACCTGGAAGTCTTTCCTTGTCCCCACAGCTTGGGTGGAGGAAGAAACTAGCCAGACCAGTCAGGAATCAGCATGCATTTATTAAGAACTTACTATGAGCCAAGCAGCAGGAATTAAAAAAACAAACCAACAAAGACACGGCACATTTCATGGGAGAGATATGGACAAAGAACCACGTACACAGATGATATGTAAAGCAGAGGGCGAGCCCGCGTTCTATGTTCTATAGGGTCACAACAGTCCGTATAATCCCCAACATTCGGCCTTAATCAAGTAATCAAGTTAAAATTCAGTTAGGGAGGAGAAGAAAGTAAGCGTTTGTATATGCATCAGGCGCTGTGCTAAGCACTTTACAAATATTACTGACAATTGGAGAAATATTTGGCAAAATAAATCAAAATTCAATAAAACATACATGATCTTCCACTGGGATTTCCTAAGCCAGTGTGGCCCAAAGGGATCCTTACAACTGGTTTAGTGACTCCCACTTCTATTTGAATTTAAAATACGTGGAAATGGGCGATAACTTCAAGAGCAGTGGGGACAAGGAAAGGTCTCCTGGGGAAGGTGGGCTTGGAGGTGAACCTTGAAGGGAGCCGGGGAAGAAAGAGACAGAGGGGAGGGAGAGCAGCTAGGCTGGGGATGGAGGGTCATGGATGACTTGTAGCCACCAGGCCAGAGTAGCTGGACCATAGCCGGCATCTCCAGAGCAGAGTTAAATGGGAGAAGAGTTAAGCAGGGACTCGGCTCTACCACCTGGCTTCTCCCATTGGACCCACCGACCACAGCTCCTAGGAGGTTGAGCAAGTGAGAGCTCTGAGATTTTAAAAGGGAATGCCGAAGGTGGGGAGTCCGGGGGGCCATCCCCCTGCTTATATAGGCTGGATTTAGAAACAGGCCACATTTGTGGGGCACTCATTCTCCTGCTGCTTCTACAATTTTTTAAATAGTCTGTGGTTTTCCAAAACAAGTCTGCTTAAAAGAAAAACAAAAAGAGGGCCCCATCATCATTTATTTCAAGGTTCTGAACAAATTAACTTTCACCCTGCCATCGCCAACCACCCCCAATGCAGTGAGTTAATGAGCATTCTCGTCTGCTCCCAGGAGCTAAATCGCATCGGATTGGCCCAGCATGCCAAGCTGCCAGTCACACTAATGACTTCCACCCTCTTACTAGGAGGACAATATGTTCCTAACTACTGGACTCTGACAATAACATCTCCAGCTGTGCTGGCAAAATCACAGAAATGGCATTTTTATTAGTTCTAATCAAAAAAAGGCTCCAATGTAGCACTTTCCTCACTTGGCCTTTGATGAAGGCGTACATTCACCCCAAGCTGTAATGATGCAAAGAATGTTTCATCTCCCATGATTCCTGGACACAAAGTGTTTCTCAAAAAATAACGTTCGTGTCTCTGAGCTCAGGTTTGGTATTGTTAATGTACTGTAGCTATGATTGCTAGAGTTCACAAGACTAGGACTAGAAAGAAAAGGAAAATTGGAAAATAAAACAAAAGCAAAAAGGGATGGAAGGAAAGGAGGGAGGGAGGAAGGAAGAGATGGGAAGAAGGAAGGAAAGGAGGAAGGAAGAAATGGGAGGGAAGAAGGAAGAAATGGGAAGAAGGAAGGAAGGAAAGAAGAGATGGGAGGAAGGAAGGGAAAAAGGAAGGAAGGAAGAGATGGGAAGAAGGAAAGGAGGAAGGAAGAAATGGGAGGAAGAAAGAAAGAAAATGAGGAAGGAAGAAATGGGAGAAAGGAAGGAAGGAAGGAAGGAAAGACGGAAGGAAAGAAGAGATGGGAGGAAGGAAAGAAGAAAGGAAGGAAAGGAGGAAGGAAGAAATGGAAGGAAGGAAGGAAGAAATGAAGGAAAGGAGGAAGGGAAGAAGGAAGGAAGGAAAGAGTTTACTTTTCTTTGCCTCAGTGTCCTTATCTGTAAAATGAAGGAATTGGTCTAGATAGCCTCTAAGATCCATCTCCACTCTAGCTCTGTGATCACAGGGTCTTATGACTTTGGGGTCCTTTGTAGCTCTGTTCCTCTGCTTGCCAGAGATGAAGAGAAGGAATTGGGTGGGAAAAACTGAAAGCCTATCTGACTCCACAATCGGTGAATTCAGAGCAGGATTGCTTGGTACTAGAAGCCTCAGAAGGAAGCGACCCTGTCATAAGAATATGACATACTTGTGTTAATGAGCTGGCAGACCATGTGGGTATCCCAAATGCCGACAGTCTGAGAGGCATCGAGTGGCTGGGGATTTTTTCTTTTCTTTATTCAATGAGGAAGGTTTACTGGGAGTGGGAAAGAAAGATCTAACTAGAAATGACTGATAGAAATATAAAAGGCACCAACAAAAGAGAGTTCAGTCCTTAATCTTTCATCTTCCTCCTATTATTTTCACTCTTGGGATTTCCTGGCCAGTCTCCCCTCCTCTCCTGCATTTATCCCAGCCCAAATGGCGCTAACTCCTTGCAGCTACAACTCACTGGGGGCTGATGGTCCTTTCAAGTGAAAGGTCCTGCCAGAAAAGAAAGAAAAAGGCAAATAAATTGGCCATGAGTTGGTAACCTG
Organism: Sminthopsis crassicaudata; assembly: GCF_048593235.1. NCBI lineage: Eukaryota > Metazoa > Chordata > Mammalia > Dasyuromorphia > Dasyuridae > Sminthopsis > Sminthopsis crassicaudata. The sequence goes on along the minus strand of NC_133619.1, from coordinate 14,684,774 downwards.
AATGCTTGTGCCGTTCTCAGAGAAAGGCAGGTATTCAGCAATATGTGGCTTCATACCACTTTGGGGGGAAGATAAGCTGCTGTTTGCCTGTCATAATATCATAGATTTAGAGCTGGCACCTTAATAATAATAGTTTAGAAGGTTTCCAAAGCACTTTACGAAACTTATCTCATTTGATCGTCCTAATGCTCCTGGGAGGTAGGAGCTATTATTATCCCCGTTTTATTATAGATGAGAAAACTGTGACGTGGAGCTGTCCAGGGTCACCTAGCTGGTAAGTAGCTGAAGTAGCATCTGAACTCGGGTCTTCCTAATCAAGTTTAACACTATCCAATGTGCTAACTTGCCATTCACATACTTTCCCCACTGTATCAGTGTTCACAAAAGCCCTCTGAAATATATTAAAAAAAAAAAAAACCTATGGTCCTTACTGCTAATCTGAAATAGATCAAACTTGGATACGCCAATCCAAATAATTGCGAGTTTAGAAAGACAATTTTAATGACCTTGCTTGGTCCCAAAGAAGATCTGAGAAAATTCTACTCTTTTCTTGTAGAAATTAGGGAACCAGGACAAGGGAGGCGCTTAATAAATGTGCATTATTTACTGACTTATTACATAATCAGACTCCATCCATGACTTGGTTTTTCTGGTTTCCTCCTCAAAGCCTTTATTATAAGGGTTAGTTTGCTAGGTAACAGAGGGGAAGGGATGTATTGGGAAATCAAGGTGATGCAACAGGTAAGTTTTATTTCGTTTTGTTTTTATGAAATAGCATTGGGCCTGGAGACAGGAATGATTTGGGACTGAGTTCTTTTTCCTTCCAACTCCTACTATTTGAGTGACCAAGTCCCTTCCCATCCGAGATCAGTTTTCTCGCTTATGCAAAGGGAAGAGGCAGCGCAGCACTGAGAACAGACTTCCTTCGGGGGCAGGAAGACGTGGCTACAAACGCGACTTCTGACACAAGTAAGCTTTGTTGCATGACCCTGACTAAATCACGTAACCTCTTTGTGGATCTAAGCAATTATCTCAGTGTCTCAGCTGCAGAGCAGTTACTGAATTGCCTTGATAGAAAATTTTCTACTTAAGTGAGATCATAGGACCAGTAAACAATACAAACAGATACCACTAGCCTCTGCCTCGCAGGGCTTCCACTGTGTGGTTCCAAAGGGAAAGTCAATGCTTTGTAAGCCATAAAATCTCTTCTAAGTAGAGGCGGTGACCCAACAGGTTCAGCCTTTTGGAAACCTTAAAGTTGTAAACTATTATAACCATTAACTAGTTATAAACACTATTATAAAACTATGACAAGTGCCCAGAGCGGCGGACGTAGTAGATCTATAAACACTAATATAAAACTATGACAAGTGCCCAGAGCGGCGGACGTAGCCGATCGACGCTAATGATCCGCTCCGCTCGAAGGATGTTCCCTCACAGAATACAAGGCAGCCAGGGATAGAGGGGCCGGCTCCCGTGGGGGCCGAAGACGCACACACAGGAGCCAGAAAGAACTTGCGGGTCTACTTACTGGAGATAAGGCATCAGCACCAGACAGGAGCGCAGGAGGGGCCTCTTTTTCATTATCCTCCGTGAGAAGACATTCTGCTGGTAGTTATCCTTGATGTTCAGGACGTACTGGTGATGCATCATGGAGAAGCGCACTTCCCTCAGGCCCCGCAAGCTGGTTTCTTCTATCAGTCGAATAACAGACTGTTGAACAATAGACTGTTCAATTAGAAAACAAAACGGACCAGAGGAAAGCACATTAATGAGCAGTAAAACAAAGCAAAGCAAACCCCAATTTCACTAGCTTGAGCTCGGGGCCAGCACTGCTGCTAGGGCCACGGCACCTGTCCAGAAAGAGGAACACAAGCCTGGAGGTTTAGTGCCAGAGGAGCCTCAGGAGCCATTTCATCCAATCCTATCATTCGACAGATGAAGGAGGGAAGAACGTTCCCACCATCCTACAGCTAATAAGGACTGGGACCTAGATCATCTGGCTCCAAATACAAAATAATTTCTCTTCTACTACAATGCTTCTGCTCCTGGGATCTTCTTAATGTGGATATCCTTTTAATGATGCATTTTACAACTCATCCTTGGTATTTTTGTCAAAAAAAAAAGGCTAAAATAACTTTATTCTGTGTTAAAAAGGCAAGACCAGAGAGGGAGTCTAGTTTTCTCTGTTCCGTATGGTTCAGCTTCTCTCACATGACAACAGCAGCCCAGATGTTATTACGAGCTAACGGGCTTGTTCTCTTAGGACAAGGCCCACAGGTAACTAACTCCATCCTACTCTGGAGCTGTGACTGCCTGAGTCTGGAAGGGTGTCCATGAGAAGAATTAAAGATGGAAGTATGTGAAGAAAAAAGGGAAAGGGCAGACCAATTACTTAGAGAACACATTTTACAGTCACCTTCTCTGCTAAAAGCCAATCAGTTACTTCATCTCGTGACACTATCCAATAACTAACATGCCCCATTTTGTCTCTTTATTTCTTTTTTTTTTTGTTAAAGAAGAGAGGAATCTAAAACAGATAATCCAGCAGCTTTCTCTTTGTATATGTTCTCAGGTAGAAAATAAATTTAAATCACAGAGAAAGGCCAAATCCTTCGGACGTGAAATTAATCCCCTGAAGTCAATCTCAAGGTTTTTAGACAGGACTCGGTATCCTCCACCAAAAAAAGAAGATGAGACCAGCATCCTCTGCTTTATTTGCTTTGTGATTAATGGGCTGTCCTCAGTACCTTGGACTAAGGATGCATTTGCAGAGAGGTCGGAGTCTCAAACAGGAGTGATTGATTGGCCTGACCACAACTCAATAAACATTTGCAAGTACATCTTCCTGGGGACAGAATGTGACTGTTCTCTCCTAGTCTCTCCACATGCTAACAACATCACATGCCCTCCTCCCGTGGGCCAGGTGTGGCCCCGAGATACTCCAATAAACACACTTGGGACTGAAAGTTGTTCCAAATGGAGGGAGGGGCGACACTGATCTTTGGGGTTTCGCTTTCAAATTCAAACACATGTAGACAGACCGACCACTCCTACCACCCCCTACTATAAATAATTTAGCCCTCTTTTCCACTGGCTTGGACAAGTTTCTGAGGTTAGCATTTGGTTTTTGTCAAAAAAGGAGGCTATATTTATATACTGCTGCTGAAAAAAATAGGAATTTAAAAAATTATGAAGAAAACTTTAAGGGTGGCAAATTTTCCATCTGGTGAGCCATTTTTTGGTTTTCAGTTTGTTTGCTTGTTTTTTGCTCTTTTTAATTAGCACAAGTATACAGTCAAACACACCTTATTCATGCATCTCATTGGCCAAGGAGTCAAACCTCATTCATTTTATAGATGAAAAAACAAGGACCAAGAAGGTAAATTGATATTTAATGTCACGCAGATAAAAGGCTTCAGAGATGGGATTTGAATCCAGGTCCTCTGATTTGTGAATCAATATTCTTTCCATTACACCATCTTATACCCAACTATGGGTACCTGGTCATTATTGGGTTGAGATACAAATGGCAGAGGGAGAAAGAAGAGGACGAAATCGTGCCCCGTGCTTTTCTGATAAATAACAATCCATACCTCTGGGTATTCTCGCCAGCCAAAGTGATCTCTGCAGAAATACTTCCAGACTGTATGGTAGTTGGAGCTGACAGTCAAAGAAGAAGGTGTAGAAAGTCTTCGGATCTGATCGAATTCAGTTGTGTCGTACACACTCATGGCATTCAAATCTGCCCAAAATTCATGGCCCCTAAAAAGAGCAAGGGAACCAAAATTTAGTGCAATCATAAACTTACATTTCAGCTTTTGCTTAAATTAAAACCCACTGAGATATTGCAGGAAGGCTCCTCATTATAGAGTAATAGCAATGAAAAGAACAGTAAGAATCCTCTTCAAATATAGTTAATGAGTATCCACATGCCCATTTCATTCTGTTGACCTAGAATTCCAAGTTTCCCGTTTTTCTTATTTCATAGGATCATAGGTCTACCACTGTGTGGGATCTTAGAAGCCATCAAGACCAACGCCATCATTTTACAGAGGCGGAAACTGAGGCACAAAAGCTAAGTGACTTGTCCAAGATAATACAAGAAATAAGCGTCTGAAGCCCAAGCCACTAAGCAACTTTCCTTGAAGATAGGGACTACTTCTTTTCTACAATTACCTAATGAAGTACTTGTTTTAATAGAGATAACCTAGATTTAATAGGCAGAGTACCACACCTAAAATCAGGAAGTCCTGAATTCAAATGGCCTTCCTGCAAATGGATCCTTAGTCCAAGGTATTAAGGACAGCCATTAATCACAAAGCAAATTCAAACTTCCTAGCTATGTGAGCCTGAGCAATCTCTCACCTGGTTTGCCTCAGTTTCTCCCTATGTAAAATGAGTATAATAACAGCCCCTACACCTCCTGGAGTTGAGGATCAGATGAGATGTTTTAATGTGCTCAGCCCGGTATATAATAGGCACTCAATAATTGCACTATTGTTGTTCCTGATAAATATTACTTATTATCAAAAGCATCAGACTCCCTTGTGGCTTAGAACCAGAAATGTCTATATTTGCCTGATGATTGGCAGAGAGAAAGAGAAGAGGGGGGACTGAAGAATATCCTAATGTTGGGCGAGTCTCTCTCATTCTAATCCAATAGTAATGAAGAGCAGTATTCTTTCATCCCACAGGTGGTAACACGCTGGCAAGGTATGACAACCACCACAATGGGTTTTCATCGTTAGAAGACTCATCTACGGGAATAGTTGGGATTATTGGGAATAGCTGTAGTGTTACTGCAAAAACAGCCGAACTAATCAAACTCCCAGAATCCCTTTCCCTTGAGAGAAAAAATGAACGAAAATCTGTTTTCCCCTTTCATCTGTCCTAGTATCATAGGCATTTCCACCCTACCATCATCATTCTATGCCCTTGTCTAATCTTTTCAATGCCTAAACGTTGACTTCCAAACCCAATACAAATCCTGCAGATCTGGCTTATCCTCTCCAGAAGGCCGTTAAGAAAAAAGAGATCCCCATTCGGAGAAGCTGCTGCATGAATCAGACCCTTCAGGAACTTCACACGTCTGATTCATAAAGGGGAGCCTGGCAAAAACATACCACTTGGGCTGTTTTTGTAATGGAGCATCCTCTAAGTTTTGAAAACAAATGGATGTTCTTTTAAATAAACAAACCTTAAACATCATTAAATAATGGCTGTTGTCATAAGCATGGGAGAAGTGAGTGATCCTGAAGTCTAACAGAAGGTGCCCTCGCTGGGGGGAGGGACCAGCTCTGCCATCTACTGCCCAGCTGACCCCGTGGCCAAATCCCAGCCTGGTTTTTTTTTTTTTTTTTTTTTTTTTTGGTTTGTTTTTCAGTAAAAGGAGAGACCAGAAGACACGGCTGTAGTCTCCTTCAGCTTGAAGCCTCGTGAAAATTCTATAATTAGGTGACATCTGAAAACAGGGAACGCTCTTCCTTGTTAATACTAGAAAAGCAGCTCAATTTGCCAGAGAGAGACTTAAAATTGACCCTTGGAGTGCACAAGCCGACTCCTTTCCATCTGGCTGATGGAGAGATGTGGCTGTATGTGAAAATCCAGGTGTGAGGACAGATTGTTGCTATTAAGTCAACGTTCCCTGCCCGTCACTGGAAGTGTGTCAGACCAGGCCACCAGGCTGGACGGAGCTAATGGGGTCACTGGTCCGATCCCACGGCCAGCTCGCCGGGCTCCCGAGTTCAGGCACAGTGTGTACTGGTCATGTTGCAAGTGCATGTAACCCGGCCACAAGCCCGCTCGCAGAGCAGGAGTGAGCCAACTCGGAGCCCCGGGCCCTCCCGGGAAAGCGACTGGGCCCAGAACAGTGTCCGGCAGCATGTAACGGGAAAGTTCCAGGCTTTCTCCCACACAAGCTAATTAGCAGGGTCTGGCTGGATGCAGCCGTAAAATAATGGGACAAGGGCAGTTTGGGAAAGAGTGGGGGAGGAGTGAGCACAAGCAAGTCTGCCCCAATGAGATCACTCCCGGCTGGGAAGCGGCGTGCCCTCCTCCCTCATCATGTGGGATTCCAAATATAACCAGCCGCCACAGCGTGTCATGCCAGTTAGTGAACCTAGAAACTCTCAGTGCCAACAGAGACAGAGACAGCAGAGACACAGAGAGACACACACAGAGTGAAAGGAAGGAGGGGAGGGGAAAATGAAATCCCTTTTCCACACAAGAAACATTAACTGGAGAACTGCCAAGGATTTTCCAGCCACCCGATCCCGGACCTTCATGTAACAGAAGAGGAAACTGAGCTTCAGAACGGCCCCATGACTCAGGCAGGAAGCAAGAGTGAGGATCTGATTCAGGCCCCCGGGAGCTCCCGTTATCTCGAGCCCCCCCATCCTCCTCTCCCCCCCGGTCCTGCCAGAGTCCCTTCCAGTCGGCCCCCCCACGCTGGCCCTGGTCTAGATCATTAGTGAGTGGGCGATGCTTCAGAGACGTTTCATGGACCAAGAGGGGCCCGGGATGATTGAACGCTTTCTGCAGCGAACCCCCGACTATGACGACTGAACTGGGCCACTGTGTATCTGAGTGGAAGAGCGAACAATGGCCCCCTGGAACACACCTGCTGCTTAAAACGAACCACGCCACGGAAGCCGGCCTTCCTCCTCAGTGACACGCCGCTGCGTCCTAGCTATCGTGGCGGGCCCACTACCAGTCTGTGGGGGCCCCTTATGGGATCTTGGATTTCCAGTTGGAAGGGCCCTCCGATCCAGATGAAGAAACCGGCTCACGATGGGGAAGTCGCCCGCCCAAAGTCACCCGGGCGGAATTGGAACCCGCGCCCCGTGACTCTGGCGGGAGCCTGTGCTCCGTATCAGGAAGCCCTTAAGCTGTGCCATAGCCACCCTTCCCCAGCTCCCCGATTCCAAATGAAACATGCTTCCTCTTAAAACTTAATCTCTAGTTGATTTGCTCTCAATTATGGGCAAATAATTAGGAATTCCACAAGGAGGTCAGAGAGAATTTCATCACACGGTAACGTGCACGGTCCCCGCTTTTTCCTGGCTCCATTTCCTGCGTACTTGAAGTCATTCGTTTAATTGACAAGCATGTTCTGAGGCCTTAGAACTCTGGCTCGAGGGTGGGAAAGAACCTCGCATGCTGAAACTATTACAGAGAGAGTTTTATCCTGGCCACCGTTCAAGTAACTGCTACTTTGGGGGGGGGCCTTCCTGTATCTGGATTTCCATGAGAACGCCAGCGACCGCTAAATTTCACCCAGGCCAGTCCGTTGGGGTGCGGCAACAAATCATCATTAACTACAATCAAATGCTGCAGAGATGGATGGCAAAAGTGCCGTTTAGCTTGGATCTGATGCTTTTTTGGAGCTTTCAGATTCACACCAATGGCTGAAAAACATTCCAGCTTTCATCTTTAAAGATGCATCTTATCATCTGGTCTCCTTTGAACAGACACGTCTTTGAGAGGAGCCAATAATGTCACCTTTCCCTGGTGGTGACTAGGGGTCCTGAAGACCTCCTCCCCCCCCTCCCAACAGCTTTCATGCACCAAGCCGCCCCCCTGATCAATCGGCACATCCATGGGTGACATGGACGAGCTAGACTCAGCTTGGAAATGGTAACTGAGTCGGATCCATGAGCGTTGATAATATCACTAACTGAAAGAGGAGAGAGAGGAAGGGCCCAGAATAGAGCCACGGGGGACACCGGGGCCAGTGAGGGGAAGATCCAGCCAAGGGCGTGGGTGGAAAAGGAAGGGTCACAGAGATGTGGGGGAGCCGGGAAAGAGCACATGACAAAACTTAGATGAGAAAATCCAGGAGAAGATGGTGATGGCAAAGTCAAAGGCCAAGAGGGCGAGGACTGAGAAAAAGCCAAAGGACTTGGTCATTAAAAGCTTACCTGTAACTCTGACGGAGAAGTCTGGGCGGAGCCAGACTCTGGGGTGGAGAAGACAATGAGAAGTGGAGGAGAAAAACTACCGGAGGCCCTGTTTCTTAGGGGTTTAGCCATAAAAGGCAGGAGAGAGAGGGGAGAAGACCGGGAGAGATGGACAGAATTGCGGCTAGACAGCAGCTCAGCAATCAACCGGCTTTTATAAAACTGCCTGTTACATGTCAGGCACTGAGTGACAAAGGCAAATGGCAGCCAGACCCTGCCTTCAAGGAGCTTGCAGGCTAATGGAGGAGACAATATGCAGACATTCACAAACAAGCTACAGAAAGGGTAGATGGGAAATCATGAATGGAAGAAAGGAGGGGGTGAATTAAGAGGGGGTGAAGAAGGATTCACGTAAAAAGATGGGGGTTTAGTTGGGATTTAAAAGAAGCCAGGGAAGTCAGTAGGTGGAGGTATAGAGAGAGGGCATCCCAAGCATGGAGCACAGCCCAACAAAATGCCTGGGGTTAAGAGATGGAGAGTCTTGTTTGGGAATTGGGGAGCACATGGGACCACTGTGGCCTTGAATGCCAAACAGAGCATTTTATATTTGTTCTTGGAGGCAATATGAAGTCATTGGGGAGAGTGTGTGTGTGACAGAGAGAGGGAGGGGAGAGAGAGAAGGGGGAGAGAAAGGGGGGAGAGAGAGAAAGAATAGAGAAAATGAGAGAGAGAGAAAGAAAGAAAGAAATAAGGAAGGGAGGGAGGGAAGGAAGAAGAAAAGAAGGGAGGGAGGAAGGAAGGGAGGGAGGAAGGAAAGGAAGGAAAGGAAGGAAAGGAAGGAAAGTGGGCTGACCTGGACTTTGGGTTCTGACTGGAGGAGGGACTGGAAGCAGGCAGACCCCAGGAGTGAGGGGAAGAGAGCCCATGCTAGGCTGGTGGGGATGGTGTCAGAGGGGAGAAGGAAGATTTGGAGGATGCTACAGAGATGAAATCCCCAGGTCTTGGTAACCGCTTGGCTACGGGTTGGGGAGGGTAGTAAGAAAAGTGAGGAATCCAGGCTGACCCCTAATTTGGGAGCCTGAGGAACTGGGATTGCCCTGAGGAATAAAATAAGCCTACTATGTGCCAGGCACTGCACTAGAGCCTTATAGCTATTATCTGGTTTGAGTTTCCCTATCTGCAACATGAAGATGATAATTCTTGCATTGTCTGTTTTAAGGGTTGTAGTTGGCAAGGCACTTTATCAATGTCATAGAAGAGTTTTCATTATATTTCTCATTTTTTTCACCTTTGGGTTTTAAAAAACCCTGAAATCAAAAAACTGGGTTCAAATCCCACCTCTGATTCTACTCCCTAGTAACCTCAGACAAGTCATTCAAGACTTCCTGGGTTTCACTTAGGAAAATGTATCTCATTTTATAAAAATGAAGGGGCTGGTTTAAATGACAAACTGTGCCTCAGTTTCCTTCTCTGTAAAAGGGAGAGGATTGCTCTAATTGACAAATTATGCCTCAGTTTCCTTCTCTGTAAAAAAGAAAGAGTTGAGCCAGATAGCTTCAGAAATGCCTTCCAGCTCTAAATCTACATTCAGAATGTGAAAAGAATTATCAAAGAGAAAAAGGATACCTGGGATGTGAAAAGAGAGAGTCATGGGGCCCAGAAATTCAGCAAGTTAATGAAACCAGAATTGATTTCCTAGAAGCAACGGCTCCAGGGAGAATTGGAAAGAAATAGAGTCTGGGTGAGGGGCGGTGGGCTACACTCTGAAGGATGGATGGGAGTCACTTCCCAGCTGAAAAGCTCTGCTTCCACAGGCTTCCTTCACCAGCACACACACACACACACACACACACACACACGCACACACACAATCATGAGGTTCCACACACAAATTAACTTGCCTGGAACAAGAGGAGCCATTCTCATGGCTTAGGTGCTCTCCTCCCACCGAGCACATATCTTGACAAACTAATTAAGTCTGACATTCTCCAGCATATTTTATCAATGCCTTGTGCGCCAACACCCACACTGATTCAGCAAATATGCCCCCCACATGATCGTTATTCCTTTGTGTGCCCCGATAAGCACAGACCAGAAAGAAGAAAAATAAGACTGCAGAGTACACAGCAAATAGCGTTAGTGTGAACACCCAAGCAAAGGCGAGGAAATGGACATTGGCGAGAAAAAGCCTTTGAAGAACATAATCTGTCTGGACTAGACTCGATAAATGGCACCGTCTCTCCTAGATTCTGTTCCCACCCCCAAGCTCCTTTGGCCCCGGTACAGAGAAGAGCTATTTCTGGACAGCTTCATGATTTAGAAATCATTTAAAATAATGGGGCTGGAAAAAAAAGGGTCTGGTGGCAACCAAAGTAGATAGCAGAGATTTTTGTTTTCATCAGGGCTCAAGAAAAAATTCACTTCATACTTAGACCTTTTTTCATATCTTTAATTTGTGTTTAGGTAAACTGAGCCAAGGTAATTAAAACTCTGAAGAAATGGTAACCTAACTCACAGATAAGAAAAAAATAGGACTGCTGAACCTCACTTTTGCAGGATGCTGAATTCTTGTCACCAGCCAGGGAATGGATGCTTAGATTAAAATAGTCACAGGGATAAATATTAGGGAGTCTGATCTCTAGTGCTCGAAAGGGCTCAGCCAAATCCATCAATAAGGCTTTATTAAGCTCTGACTATGTGCCGGGCTCTGTGCTAGAGTATAGAGATGCAAAGAGAAAACATGAAATAGTCCCTGACTTCAAAAAGCTTACAGTCTCTTAGGAGGGGAATCTCTACTGAAATACGCAGATAAGTAATAATACAAATGATGTGCACACCTAGTACAAGGAGGCTTGGCTGGGAAAGGCACCGACAGCCGGATTCTCCGGCAATCATTTAGTGCTAACCTGAGCCAGGCTCCGGCCTGGGGATGGGAGAACAGAATCCGCTTGGGAAGAGTCACGGAGAGATAGACTTCCAGCTTGGAAGCCATCAACTCCAACGCCTCCATGTACAAAGGAGAAGACCGAGATGAATTGGGTTTTTTTTTTAATTAAGGAGAAAATGAGGCAGGGTTTCTTTGGATTTGTGTGTTTGTGAAAAAAGAAAATGCCCTTTTTGGACCTAGGACCATTTTGTTACCATTCAGCCTTTCAGAGCAGGGGCTCCTGACCATTTTTTGTGTCTTTTACTTCCTTCTCCCCCTTTGGCCATCAATCCAGACTGATTATTGGAATAATTTTGAATTCATAAAGTAAAATACAGAGTATTATAAAGGAATTCAATTATACTGGAATATACTTATTATATATATATTTTAAGCTCTTGTTTTGTGGTCCCCAGGTTAAGAACCCCCGCTACACACCCCAGGGGGGTTTGGGAGGGGAGACAAAAGCCACGTGAAGGAATCCGTCCCAGTGAATGAGAGGACAAAAGGTAAAAGGCCTCTGTTTGAAGTACAGGCCTCCTGTAGTAAAGCCCAGATAAGGATGATGACTGAAAACAGAGTTCTGGAAATATTTCACAGGCACACCAAATAAAACAGATCTGGCTCCTGGTGGCTGCCTTTGGTGTTCAAATAAACTCATTTGACGGCCCGGGGGTTCTCTGGGGCCTGACGCAGATACTCAGTAATGTCACCGCCTGATGAAAACGAGCATCGCCTCCCGAACCTCCAAGGTTCACGGAAAGCGCATGTACTTGTTTGTCCACGGTCAGGGGCCGCGGACTCCCCTCACTTCCTGTTTTAGAAACATTGTTTTCCTTTTTTTGTTGTGACCCATGACATTTCTATGAATAGTCTCTCAACCTGGAGAGCTATAGAACAGGGGCAGGGGTGGGCTGGGCTGATGAAATATCATTTAGTATTGAAAAGTTTCTAAAATTCTTATATAGGAAAGTTTAAAGTGAATCCACTCTATTTCTGGTTTTGGGGGCGGGGGTTAGGGTGAAATTAGGCCAAAGATTCGCCTCTTTGGGCAACTTCAGAGCAATGATTCTTGGGCGATGTAAGGGGCTTAGAGAGGGGGCTACAGCACTGATTGATTTGAGCAGGGTCCCCCAGCTGTTTAGAAACAGGATTGGATCTCAAGTGCTCCAAAGTCCATTCTGCTAAAAAGCTTTCTCTGCATGATTTAAAAACAAAGTAGATTAAAAAGTAAATTAATTACCAGGTTCTCAGATGGCCAATAAGTGGGTGGGGGCTGCCTTTCTGACTCCGTGGTAGGGAGCCAGCCATTGGGCTCCCCCCACTCCCTCCAACCAAAACGAGGTGTTTCTCTTTACACATCATAATTTGTTGATATACATCAAATGGAGGGCATTTCCACGCTGGAGATTCCCAAAACACATGAAATCAGAGGTAGAACTGTTTCTCCCCTTCCAAAAAGAATACAGTTCATGGTACACTGGGCATGTATGTATCTGTACACACACACAACACACACACATGTATATACACACACAACGGTCATTCAGTAAACACTTAATGCCCCCTATGTGGTAGGCCCCGAGATAAGCCCTGGGATGCAAAGAAAGGCAAAAGATCCGCTCCACTCTCCACGAGCTCTCACTCAACTACCTGCCGACACGCGCACATCCGGAAAGAATCGACTATTGTAGTCTATTGTATTATGATACACACATTTTGCTAATATTCACAAAGCACTTGTTTGTTCCGTCGCTGAATGAAGCACTTTACAATTATTATCTCATGGGAATTCTCAAAATGACTGGTTTGGAAGGAGATGCGGTTGCTTTTTTCGTTTTACAGAAGAGGAAACTGAGGCAAACAGAAGTAAAGTGCCTTGGCTGGAAGCACACGCATAACTCAGATTTTCCCGACTCCAGGCCCATCTACCTACCTCACTCAGACACACACTGTATATAATACACACATTTACACATATGTATGTGCATAAGACATATAGATACACACAATACATATGCACATATTTCTTTTAGGGAAAACAAACAACTTGTAGTTCTTTAAATGAACATCTGCCAGCACACTTAAAATTCATAGAGCGCAAACAGTGGCTAAGACGCCAATGGGAGCCGATAATTGGGAGCTCTCGGAGCCAAGCTTAGTCAGCACTTGTTAAGACCCCTGGAACCCTGCAAGCGACTCCTCACAGAAGTTCCTGGGGCAAGAGTTAAGGAACAAGACCTTTCGGGCACCTGCTAGAGGCAGATTTCAGCAGCCACCCCTGTGTGAGAAGAAGCCAGCAGTGACTGAAACACTTGCTTTGGCAAAACCACTGGCTCAAAGCAACGCAGTCTCCAGAGCTTCCCTAGAGCTGACGAGGGAAGCACAGCTTTTTAATAGTAAAGCCCCTCCTTACAAACTAGCTGGAGCCCACTGTGCTTGTACAGATGTATCTGTATCCATCAGCCAGTATTAATTAGGCGCTTAGGATACCACAGGCACAAAGACAAGGCCCTCAGAGAGCTTACAGTTTTTCAGGGGAAATAATGCTCACAAATGAATGGATGGACGGATGGACGGACGGACGGATGGATGGATGGATGGGTGGAGGACTAAATAGCCAAATACAGTAAGCATGGGGAAGCTAAAAGAAAAGCTAGGACAGCCTCGGTCTGATGGGAGATAGAGCCATGGGGGCCCAGGGGGAAGTATTTTGGTTTTGAAAGTTCCCAGAAGGAGAAGTAAAAGCGTGGGAGAGGGTGACCCCTTCTTTCCCTCAGACTGACTTACTTGGGATTCCAGAAGAGTCTCACTTAAAAGTATAAACCACGACTTTATATTAAGGGGACGTGGCCATCTCCACTTTGAGCAATGTTTTAAAGCCTGGTCACTCCCCTACTTCCTGGGCAGGCTCCCTGTTACCTCTGGGATCAGACAGAATCTCCTCGGTTTAGAATTTAAAGCCGGAAAAAAATCGGGCCTCCCTCCGCCTTTCCTTCTCACACACGACTCCCCTTCTGTACTCTGGTCCGCGCTGCTCTTCCCTCTCACACCAGGTACCCCATTTCCTCTGTCTTTGCCTGGCTGTCCCCTACGCCTGGAAGGCATTACCTCAGTTTCCTAGAATCCCTAACTTCCTCCAAAGCCCAACTCCAGCTCACGCCGGCCCTGAACCGCCATGAGTCCTCCCTCCCCGTGCCCCGTCTCGGCTTTGCCTGGAGTTCTGCGTGCCCGCTGTTCCCACCCGGAGGCAGCGGCTGTTCCGTGTTGGGGTTTCCTCAGCACCCAGCACCCGCTTGGCGCACGGTAGGCCCCTAACGTGCCGCAGCAGGTTCCTTAGAGAAGGAAACGATACTTAGGCCGGGACAAAGCTACGAGGCGCTCGATTTCCAAGCCTCGGCCAGCTAGAAGCCTTTCTGCCTGATTCGGCAGGGCCTGTTTGGAGCCTGCCAGACAGTGGGTAACTATAACAAATGAGACACCGCGATGCGCCGCGGTGGGAACAGGAAGCGAAACTCGGATCCTACCAGAGCAGCTGGGCCACCAACGCCAGGACTCCTTTCGGTAGAAGGTCTTGTATCATCCTGCCCACTACTTCCCACTGCAGATGCCAGCCCTAGCAGGCAGCTATAAAAAATCCAAGCCTTCCTGGAGGAGACGCCGACAATATTCCCCCCCGGGCAAAGGATTCTGGGCTGATGTCAGAGTTCAGGTTTGGGACCAATCAGTGGAGAGAAGCTTTATCGATTCAGACCTTCCACTCACTTGGACCAGGAGCTGGGATGGCCCCTTTGGCTCAGTAAAAGTAACTTTTTATAGATAACCCAAAGCTCATTTTATCCTAAGGACTCTGCCAGTCCGTAGCAGGTCCAGAGAGAAGGGGTCAGGTACTTAGGCCGGGACTCACTTAAAATCACACAGATAATAAAGTCAAAACAATCCATCACCTGAGGCTTGAGTCCAGAGCATGGGGTCATTTTTCTGCTACCCCACTTCCCCATGGCTCACGGTAGCAGGAATTGCTTGTTAACATATAAGGCATCGAGCTATTCCATTCCCCATCTACTGCTCTCTGGGAGGTATGGTGGGGCTGGGGGTCGGGGACTGTTCCCCCAAACAGAGACCATGAGCCAATGATGTTCCAGGATTGTTTCAGATTTTGCCGTGTGTGAGTCTGGACATCCTGACCAAGGCCCGAGAGCGGCCAATGGAAACCACATGTCTAGACTCCGCCATGTTGTTTCTGCAGAGGAAAAAGTTCCCTACGGGACTCAGTTGTATCAATTAGGTAAAACGGTCCCAATTAAGGTGGAGTAACAAACTAATGGTAGAACGTTCGGCACAGGGTCCCTGATATTTGGTAGCATAGCAACTGGGCGTTCCTGATGCAGAAGAGAGCCAGGAGCTCGCCAGGAGCTCTCCAGCGTCCCTTTGCTTTCATCCCTTCAGGGTGGAACCTTGGGGAGGTGGGGAAGAGGGGGGAAGAGGACAGAGGAAGAGGGGAAGGGAAGGAGGGGAGGAGAGAACTGTCATTTGCATTCTCTCACACCCAAAAGTGAAAGAAACAAGCCAGGTGACAAGCAGAAACCCAAGAGCAACCCAGCAGCAGGAAGCAAGCGGAAGGCTGGGGGGCCCTTGGCCCCGTGTCCTCGCCTGCTCAGGTGCAGGGGCTCTGCGCACGCCAGACTGCAGGAAGTGCCCATGCTGAACTCTGTGGGTGCACAGAGCGCCCTGGGCCAGACTCTCTCCCACCTGCACTGCCCCCCCCAGACCTCTGCTCCACAGGGACAGGGAGGAAAACCACCCCCTAGCTCGCCTAGAAGGGGGAAAGGATGGGGAGGGAGGGGGGAGTCATTAGGCAATCCCCTCACCAAAGTCCCAGCCTCCTCCCTCTCTGGTTTCACCGAGGACGGATATTTTAGAAAACAAATTTTCTCGTAAGACGAGCTCGAAACAAGAATATTTCAAAATTTCCTACTGTTATGGGAAGTGCATCGTCTCATCACAGTGGTCCAGAAGTCCCTTCCTATGCTTAGAAAGGCTGTCACCCGAAGGACACGGCCTTGAATGAAGTAATAATAGTATGTCAAACTTCTCACCCAATGTTCACTAACTAGTGTGTGCTTATGAGTCACTAGTTCTCTGCAAAGAGAAAAAAAGTCATCCCCGGCTCTCGTCAAGACTGATCTTTTTCACAGTAAACGTCCCACCTGGGACTGATTCTTTAGCCATCAGCTGGGAAGAGAGCAGAAACCAAAAAAACAATGAGAATAACTAGTCACCCATACCACAGGGACACACCTTTTTGCTGGTTAAAAACAGAGAGATACAGTTTCCTCCCTCTGCACTCATCCCAGCAACAATAACCAGAAGCACTGAGAAAGAGAGCGGGTTTTTAGCTAGAGCAATCTGCACCCCAAAGAGAGTTGCACAAAAAGGGTGAACTTTAGAGTTAGCTCATTCCCTCGCCTCGCTTGTGTGTTTATGGTGTGGCAAAGTACAGTATGACATGTGATCACAACCTCTTACCTAATACAGAAACGAGGAAGGACCTTGGTTTGGCTCAATTACGCAGAACAATTCCTTATGTTATTTTGCATGACCTCTTACCTGCCTTGACTTCAATAATTCAAAGTTCCTATCGGTGAGTGTGGGAATCTCTCCCACCCAAGAAAATTGCATTTTCTCTACAACACTAGGAAAAAATTCTAGATCACTCATTCACCTTTCAACTTCTTTCAATTAAATTTCCAACTGGAATCGCACTGGTTGTTCTTTCCCTCCCTTTCTCCCCCTTCCCCCTCTGTCTCTGTTCCTGTTTTACAAAGTAAACCAAACCATTTTTTGTTTTCCTGGCAGAGTTACCGGAATGATTTGCCATTACCTTTTCCAGCTCATTTTCCAAAGGAGGAAATTGAGGCAAACAGGGTAAAGTGATTTGCCTGGGGTACTTAGCTAGTAAGAATCTAAGGCCAGATTTCAATTCCGATCTTCCTGACTTCAGGCCTAGTACTACATGATAAAGATCCTAACGGTGAGGATCAAATATTTCTAAAGCACTTTGAAAATCTAAAAGGGTTGTTACTATAAATACCTGTTTTTACTTACTTCATTTGCCCCTGTAGGGGTAATACTGTCTCTCTGCTGTTAAATCTCATTCTTTCTCCTCCTTGACCTCTCTATCTTTTGACAACACTAACAATCCTGTTCATTTGCTAATTGCTTTGAAAGTCCTTCCTGGACCATAATGCCCCTTCACTCCAGGCTCTCTACTGTATCTGCTTTTCCCTTTCTCATTTGGTTTCTGAGAATTTCCAGGGGTTCACTTCTCATCTCTATAAAAACAATTCTTAAATATGGATAAATAAATAGCCTTAATTTTCTCTCTCGGACTTCGGCCTTGCATTGCCATCTCAGCCTAGCACCTCAAACTCCACATATTCAAACTCTCCCGATTTGCCCCCAAAATCCCTATTCCTACCCAATTTTTTTAGCTTTCTTGGGGACAGCACCATCCTTCAAGTTACCCAGTTCATAATTTTGAAATTATCCTTGACTTTTTTTTAGACTTCTTCATTTTTAAAAATTCTGACTTCAATGCCAAATACAATGAGCCTTTCCATATATGTTGCATATGTGTTATGGTGCGGCAAAGTACAGTATGACATGTGATCACAACCTCTTACCTAATACAGAAACGAGGTGATTATACATCAAACTGCAAATCTGATTTGTAAAACGACTTTCTTTTCAGTATATAATAAATTCAACACCTAATTTTCAAAACTGCTGTGGTTGTCTGAGATTCCTTTGCTGCCTTTCCCTCCTCCTCCTTCTTCCCTTTCTTTTTTTTCTAAAACCGGGAACCTTATCTCTAGCCTCTCCCTTTCTCTGAACTTCCCCTGCTGTTGGAAAAAGGAAAGCAAAACTCTTGTGACAAATATGCAAAATCAAGCCACATAAATTCCCAAGTTGATCATAATTGAAAAGATGTCTCACTCTCTATCTTGAGCTCATCATTGCTCAGAAAGTGGGGAAACATGCTTCATTTTCAGTGTCCTTTTCCTTCTCCCCCACACCTGCTGTAGCCAACCAGTCACGTGACAACTTCCACACAGGTAGTCCTTTTTCCCATGGCCACCAAGCTAACTCAGGCTCTCAGTCCCTGTTTCCCACACTATTACAACTGCTCGAGGCAATGGGATCTGCTGCCAACATAATCTTCCAGAAGCATAGCTCTGACCATGTCATCTCCAACGTCTCCTCATAACTACTCAGAATCCAACCCCGATGCCTCATTTTGACCTGATGGCCCTCCCTCCCCACTCTGTTCCATCCTGCCTTTATCACCAGCTTCTCCCCCCCATGCAGGCTACAAGCCATCCCCACCCCAGTACTCCATGTTCTCTGAACTCCACATTCCAGCTGCCTCCTCCATACATTCACCAGCCATCCCCCATGCATTCATTCTTTCTTTATCTTCCCTTCTCAGAATCCTTCAAATACCTTCTTTCTGGTGCCTTTGGAAAGAGAGGCTCCCTTCTCCTACTTAGTAATGTTCTCCCTCCTCACAGTGTAAATAGAGGCAGTGCAGAGTTCCGGATACAGAACCTGCACTTGTTTTATTTTTGTCTCTCTCAGATCCCTGTCATATGGTAAGTAATAAATGTCTGTTGAAGTGAAATTAGCGGACGATCTTCTTCACTTATGGTCCCTGAACATTTCTTCATCTCCTGGCTAACCTCAGGAGAGGGATTCCCAGAGTTTGCCAGGCTGATGCTTGGACAACACCCAGTCAACCAGCAAGCCCCTAGAGAGCTCTGTGGGAGCAGCCAGTAGGCCTGATGTTTCTGGCCTAACTTTTGAGAAGCGGGGTGGCTGGGAAGCCACAGGAAGGCACGAGAGGAGGGCTTCTGTGGGGCAATTTACCCACAACAAAGCCAACCCCCTGAGCTTCTCTGATGACAACTCATTGCCCTTTGCTTTCTCCTGATAAGGGATCGGGCCTGCATCTGGGCCCAATAGATAACCCCTAAGAAACTTCTGATTGACTCCTGCTCATCTTTACCTCTGGAAGGTTGGTTTAATTGCCAGGAGGACACCAGGGGAAAAAATGACCTGGAGCCAGGTGACAGCTGCTTCTTCCTAAGACCCAGAATTCACTGGGTTTAAAAAAAAAAAAGACAAAACCAGAAAAGAAATGATGGAGTGATTGCTGTTGATTCTCCAGATAGCTCTACCCAAGGCCAAGGAACTTCTCTGGATGTGTGGAGATAGAAGCCAATTAGTTTTATTTCATATGTAAATGGCAGTACAAAGAGGTACAGAGAATAAATTCATCGAGCGCATTATTCTTCAGCACCAGGCAGCCCATTTGCAGAGTCACTTCAGGCACATCTTGCTTACAGAGAGACTCCCTCTTCTCTTCTCCTCTCTTTCTTTCTCTTGATTTTTAAAAATAAATTCAAACCCATCCAGCTGTATATATTCAAGAAATACCAAAATGTCACAAGGCCTAGTGAGCGAGTTTCAGCTGTTCGCTCCTCTCCAGTCTTATCAATAACACATAATGAGTTAGCTCATACATTGCCACAGCTGTGCAGGCCACAGAGCTAACTTGTTTAATTTAGCGATTTGGGCAAAGCAGAAGTAAAGGCAGGAGTCCTTGGGGGTGGGGGGAGGGGGGAGATGGTGGGGATGATGGAGGGAAGGTAAATTAGAATAAAGGTCATAGGCTAATGTGCCAGGAAGTGTTCTGATAGCTTATCATCACCACCATCCATCAATCAATGGATCAATTAACACACAATTTCTAAGTGCCTACTATGTGCCAGGTCCAAAAGGGCAGCTCTTGACCTCGGGAAGCTTACAGTGTGCAAACAAAGCAAGCGCCATCCAGGACAAAAGGGGCCTCTGGGGTGACCAGAGCTCCCGCCTACCTGTGAAGTCACCTGATGGTGATAGAGCAGAAAAGCACTCTCAGAAACAACCTGAGTGAGTGAAATTGCACAGAAACCGAGAATATGACAACACTCTGAGCCTAATCCTCCAGCAAGATCAACTCCCTTTTTTTTTTTTTGGTCAACAACAGCCTGGTTTCTAAAGGAGGAACAGAAGCCTGGGCTTGGAGCGAAGACTAAACAATACTGGGGATCCTCCGCGTTTCCTTCCCTTCGGGTCACACGTGAACCTGCCTCGAGAGCTCCAAAGGCAAGTGGGAATCCGCCCCTATACTGAGTGGTCCCACCTTCCAGAACATTCCAGCTCCCTTAAACAGAGGGCCGTGGCCAAATGGGGGCCGGGATTTGAAAGGCAGATTAGCGCGGCCTCCACCAACAATCCCAATTATCCACCACAACACTCGGATGATTAGTGTGGGGCTTTTAAAACTGCTGAGTTCTGCCATCAAACTATTCCCTCCCACTGACAACCAGCCTTAGACCGTCAGAGAATCCCTTCTCTCAGTCCCCAAACAAAACATTCAGTTGTGTGGGGTTCCCCCCGCCAAGAGCGCAAGGTCCCCATCTGGAAACACTCCAAGGCCTATGCCAGGTTCAAAGGGAAGTCTCGGGGCTGGGTCTGCAGCGGTCCGGCCCACCACCGGTGCCCAGCTGATGCAGATGTACAAAGGCAGCATGAGAAAGTCCATGGCCAACCCTACTGTCTCCTCAGTCAGGCTGAAGGCCAGATTTTGTGTGTGTGTGTGTGTGAAACAAAAACTATTCCACTGAAAACAGGCCGTTAAATCAGCAGGCACTAAATTTTGCTGAAAATGTGCTCAGAGACTCATAGAACCAAAGCCTGGAAAAGGACCCTAGGCTACCGTCCAATAGAACTTTGTCATCTGATTTCATCCCTAGGAATAAAACCAACGCACCGCGGGCCTTTTGGGGTTAAATAATATTTGACAGCGAACCCAGCCGGGAAAAGGAGCCGGTAAGAAATTCCACCTGCGTAACCTGGGCCCGGTTCGGTTTCCCCAGGCTTAGAGAGCCCAGGATCCCGAGCTTCCTCCAAAGTGCACACAATGAAGACATTCTGGAGAGCCAGTGCGGTGGCCACTCAGTTACCATGCCACAGCAACTGCTGCAAACAAGCAACACAAACAGCCGCCACCCATTGGTTAGCCCGCGGCTGCCTGGGACTTGGCCCTTCCCCAAGCAGCAGACAAGGGCCGCTTCCTGGTTGTACGCAATCTGCATAGATAGACTAGCTTTACAAGCCTGACCACAAGAGATTAATAAGCTTTAGCCAAATAATGTGGTAACCATGTGAACTGGGCTGCTCCGGCTTGTTTGCGAATCTCTCGGCAATGCCGTTATCTGCATCTTGTTGCTAGGAAACCCAACATCGCTTGGGAATACAAGGAAAACCAGGTTGCATTGACCACAGGTCGATCCCATGGCAGCCGCGCATTTTGGACGCTGGGTCCCCTATCCGAAGTCCCGGGAGGGAACTTTAGCCATCCGATCATCATTAAAAATATCACCACCAACATTGTCATGGAGGGGAACAACAACAATAATACTCACATTATAATTAGGAAACACACTGGTTTTTTTGCCGGGTCATGACCCACAATGTGGGATCAGAGGTAGGGAACTCCCTAATGTGAAACCTCCCTCTGAATCACTCGGAGCATTAGAAAGCTGCCCGGGGCACTAAATGACTCCTCCAAGTTCACATGGCCAGTGGAAGTCAACAGCAGGATTCAAATCCAGGACTTCTTGTCTATCAAGATTATAACCACCCTGTCAGTAAGCGCACACACACCCCTCTTCCCACATATACACACCCAGAGACATGTGTCCACACACATGTACAAACACATGCATGTACACATCCATATACAAACACAATCGATTGAAGCTGTCTATTGCCTAAGTGTATAATACACTTTATCTTCATTAAAACTATTTTTAAAAGCCAGCCCCCACTGTGCCAGCTTTGTAACTAACTCTGCGAGAGCCGCTCAAAGGTCAGCTTCTGTACTTTAGCCCGGAACAGCCTTTAAGAAAGACTGAAACACAGAATGCCCCCACACAATGACCTCAGCCTGGTTCCTGGATTTTTCTGGAATCCAACTGCTACTCTTCCCCTCTCACTTTACTCCTGCTAACAGAATGTACTGTCTTTGACAGTGACCTTGAGAAGTTTCTTCCTGGCCAGTTTAACTGCAGAGAAACTCAGTGGCCTAAGATGCTGAAAGTTTACCAGCCTGAGCCCTGGTGGAGTTGGACGGATTAAAGAGGCTGGGAGGGTTGGGTGACTCGGTGGTGGTGGTTGTTTTTTAATCAGTCAACCTGGTCACACCAGTTTAGAACTGCTAGCTCCTGTGTACCCTGTTGGATTTGGAAAAGAAAGCTGTATGCTACAGAGGGCTTAAAAAAATCAGAAGAAAAAAGAAGTCATTTTCTCCTAACTCACGATGAATTCTTCCTCAGAGGAAAAAATGGTGGCTTTTTAAAATCATAAGATTCACCAGCAAAATCCTGATTATCCCATCAAAAGAGAACTAGGACGCAAGACACTAGAAGATGAGAAATTTCTGTTCAGCAAATAGTTCCCACACAGCCTGACTTCCACCTCAAAGCGGCTTCACGGACAGTCCTCATGCCCACTTTTCCCCTAAATTTTTCATTTAGAGAGACACAAAATGCAATCTCCTAATGCTCATGATCAGTGATGAGCTGAAGGATGACAAACTTCATCATCCCTCAATCAGCCTCAGTACTCAACCTCATCACTACTCCTGACCCAATGGGAGAAGAGTCATGACCTCCTACACTTAAGGAGAGATGCTTAGCTCAGCTAGCTACTTAGCCTGTCACCTGGATGCTCTGCTTGGGGTTTCTCCACCATGCTCCCAAGTTGGATACCTTACTCAGCACCTCCACCCTAGTAAGATGGTAAACCCCAGCAGGACAAAGACTGTCTTCCTTTTTCTTATTTTAGATTCATTGTTCACTACAGAGCCTGGCATATCATTGGTGTTTATTCATGTATATTGGGCTAGTTAATTGGGCAGTGGAGAGAGTAGCAGGCCTGAAGTCAGGAAGCCTCATCTTCCTGAGTTCCAGTGTGACCTTGGGCAAGTTACTTAATCCTCTTTGCCTCAATTTCCTCATCCATTTAAAAAAATGGAGAAGGATACTCCAATATCTGCCCAGAAAACCCCTAATGGGGTCCCAAAGAGTTGGACATAACAAAAAAATAACCAAACAACAATGTGTGTTGACCGACTGGCCCCCTTCCCAAAGATAACATAAACATCTGTCTTTTTTTGGCAAAAAAAAAGTGAAAAAATCAGTACCATATTGCATATGTTGACAGATAGGATCATTGAGTTACATGATTTCTTAACCATTTTTCTTTTTTAAGAGGGAGGGAATCACTGGAAAGTTTCTCTGATTCTGCTAATGCTTAGAGCAATCAACCTGAGATCCCTTAACTTGGTTGAAAAATTTCAGTATTACTGAATATTGGCCACCCTATGTACTATGTACGAAAACCAGATTCTGAGGAGGAGTCCAGAGCCTCCACTAGCCTGGCCATGAGGTCCAAGACACCAAAAAGATGAAGAACTCTGGGGTTCCAGAGTCACTCATTGGACCAGAGTAAATGCTGAAATGAACCCAGCAGCAAGACATGCTTTGAGCATGGTGGTAAACCCTCCAAGTCTAGAACAACAATCCTGCAAACTGAATGGACTCCCCACTCCCAACTTTCTCTTTTGCTTTCAGCCCTTACTGTCCTTCCAGGTTAATCCCTCTGGAGTTCCCAGACTTCTTTCATTGCTATTCCAGAGAAATGGTGTCAACCCTTGGTCACCATTAACGATCACTCCTTACTCAGATTCAAAGAAAGAGAAATCTTAAGGCTACAAAAGAATGGTTTTGGTCCAATAGCTTTGCCCATTCTTTCATTTTTTTTTTAAATTTCATGGCCCTCTGTAGTTTTTCTCTTTGTTTCAAAGTTCAACAGAATTAGAACATGGAGACAAATTCTCTGTCAAATACAGCTTCCCGGACATTCACAGTGAAAGAACTGGACCATTTATCTAAAGGCTTCTTATGTAAGGTAGCAGAGCTTTTCTCATAACAGACAAAGAAGCCTACCTTCTGACCTCATTAAAAATCGATGAAACTACAGTTAAAATATGTCCTAGGCAGAGGCTTTTAACCAATGGTCCATGCACTTATTTTCTTTTTTTTTTAAATAATCACCATATTTCACTGTAAATGGTTTCCTTTGTAATTCCCTTTTATCTAGAAACATTTTACTGAAAAATGGTCCAAGCTCTACCCATTTGCTAACGGGGTTCATTGCTACAAATAGAACCCCTGTTCTTAGCTAAGGGGCATTAAATAATTATCACAATGACTAAAAAAAGCTTTAGGGCATCCGATAAAAAGGAAAAATCAAAAGAATTTGACTAAAAACTTTCTGATATCAACAAAGTACTGAGCTAAGAGCTTTGTCTGATAGAAGGAAAAACATCAAAAGGGGTTCGTCCGGTTGTCGGAATTATTTGTAACGTCACAGCTCAGAACATATTGGTTTAGGTGGGAAAATACTCTCAATGTGTGCCCCACAAATCATGTGGCAGGTTTCACTGCTCTAGAAAATCCCAACATCTAAAAGCCAAACGTCAACAGAAATTGAGAGAACAACAAAAAGTTTCACCTTAGGATTCTTTTAAGTAGCAAACTCTGCACTGAACAAAAAGATTTCTTGGCACACAGAATTCAATACACACCCAATTCAGTAAGAAAAGCCTTGCCCAAAATACGATCTATTTTGATTTTCCAAATGCTAAAGTCCCAGTGACCTTGGTAAGTAATGAGGATGAGCTGTCATCATAGGGAGAAGTCAGAATTGTTTAAGCAATTGTGTTCTTTTAAAAGGAACAGGGGAAAATCCAGGGAGAACAGGCTGCTCTTCTGGAGCAGGATGGACAGCTAGCCAGCAGTGGGCTGGGGGATGAGTGGCCACTTACGTACCTGTACTTCAGCCTGACTCTGTCATTGTCTGGGTTGCAGAAGAGCCTTTCCAAGTGCTCCTGAGAATCATTGGTTACGCTCTGCCACGTCTGGCTGGCCGTCCTCTTGACTTGCCAGTGGTAGGGCAAGACCGTGTGATGCTTTAAGCAGTCGCTGCCATAAACACAGCAGCCCTGCAAGAAATCCATACAAATCTCAATCCCGTTCTCCTGGTGCGTGTGATACTGTAACTGGTTCAGCAGTTCAAAAACCAGATCCAGGGAAGCCTCCTCGCTCTTACCCTGGAAGAGTCCAGTATTCAACTTGTTGCTGGTGTTTAAGTTATATTGGAGGGCATAGCTGTCCTGTTGAAACAAACCAGGAATACACTCCATCGCCTTCTCGGCACAGTCAGGACTGACGGGAACGTCGCTGGGGGCCGCGTGCAGGAGGGCATCCTGGAAGGGCCCCACGGCAGGATCAGGCACAGTCCCGTTGCTAGTTTCTGATGGGAAGCCATGGTCTTGGGATGGGACCACCTGCTCCGTGTCCTCCGAGGAAGGTTCCGCTTCCGCTATCGGCGCTCCGACATCCGCCCCTGCGGGCAGTAGAATGCTCATATCGCTGGCCACCGGTGGGCACGGAGAATTCATTCCCAGTGTTTTCTCCACAGTTGGCTGGCACAGGCTGCTACCGCCATTTCCACTCGAGTTCACAGGCATGAAAACTCCATCGAGGGAGCCCGATTCTAGTAAGGTGTTTAATATTGGTCTCAAGGTTCTCAAGGTCCCTGTGCTGAGTCTCTTCTGAACTTGCTTTTTCTTGAAACAAGTCTTCACTGGAGCAATCTTCTCAGATAGTCTCACCTGGCAAGGAAACTCATCCGAAGGACAATGAGGCTGCACAATGCAGGCTGTCTCTGTCTCGGCTTCCATCTTTTATGAAGTACAGAGAGTCACCTTCTTCCCTATTCAGAGATCAGGCCGGGACCTAGGCAGGAAGAAAAGCAGCGTCTCAATTAGAATCCTCTATCAATCATTGATCCGGGCTATCCCATTACCTTTGCCATCAGCTGCCTTGGCTCACAGGTTCATTTGAAAACCCGGTGTCACATGGAACCCTATCTCAGACACTTAATAGCTCTGCAACCCCGGGCA
Organism: Sminthopsis crassicaudata; assembly: GCF_048593235.1. NCBI lineage: Eukaryota > Metazoa > Chordata > Mammalia > Dasyuromorphia > Dasyuridae > Sminthopsis > Sminthopsis crassicaudata. The sequence goes on along the minus strand of NC_133619.1, from coordinate 14,658,808 downwards.
AATCCCTTCAACTCTTTCAGCCTCTTTTTCTGCATCGGTCAAATGACCCCACCTCCCTGGATGGCTTTTATGAAGATCAAATGGGATAACATGGATCCCAAACACTTCGCAATCTTAAAGCACCACATAGACCTGACTCTTATTACTGTTGTTGTTTGCCGTGGCAGGAGGGCATGGGTATGGAACACTGCCTTTGCTCCGATGCTGGATTATATGGTTTTGTCACCTGGTTTTTCCTCTTTAACTTTTCATTCTTTGCTAACAAAGAGTGGGCAAAATATATCAGGAAATCAGGGTGGTACTAAAAGAACATCTCACTAAAAAAGGTGAAAAACCTACTAAGTCATTCATTCAACGCAGGATTGCCAAGCCAAAGGATGCATTAAGCACTTAGTCTTACTAGGTTCTATGTCAGGTACTTTGTAAGATGCTCAGTCAATCAGTCAATTACTCAAACCAATCCCGGCCTCTACATGATTCATGGAGTCATAATGTGTCTTAAAAATCAATCAATTAATTAATAAAAAAAAAACTAATGAAATAAGATCCCAGATTCTACTGGGGAAACAACAAGGGCTTAAGTAAATGAAAACTGGACAAACTAATCCCCATGCCCTCCCTCGTATTCTCTAAGGCCGAAGGGCAGACGAGGAAGGAGTTCACTCAGGTGGGAGGGAGGACAGCTTCTGCAAAGACACAAAGAGGGCAGTGGAAGATGGAGGATGGGGAGCTGCATAGGATTCTCCAGGGAAAGAGGATTCACCAAATGCTCCTCTGGAGACGGATGTACCCGATCCCAACTCTTCCGGCTCTGCAAGATCAATGGCGAATTTCACCTGGGCTCCAAGCAGGTGGAGCCGGTCCAAAGGCCTCCATTAGGATGGAATGACGGCCTTCCCTCCTCACTCCACAACCCCCAATGTCACTCCCTATTTAAGAGGAGGAGAAAAGGTCAGCTAGCAACAGTGGCAGGCATTGCTATTCGTTGCTAGGTCAGAAGAAGACTTCTTGTTTTCCGGAAAACCACTTGGAAGAAGGAGAGGGGATTGATGTAGAGGCAGGGATGAAGTGCCCACTGTGTGCCGAGCAGGGAGTCCCGCGGCCTTGCTGAAGTTGTAGAAAAGGGTTCTGGGAGGAAAAGCAGGAACTTCACAAGAACCCCACAGGAAACCACGGAAATAGACACGCATGTTCTCCTGTCAATTCACCTGCGACTGTATCCCTCTCCAGCCCGGTACTCGTCTAAAGCAGGGCTCCCCAGCTTCCGGGAAGAAGGAGACACCAAGGGCTGCAGACGAGCTGTTACAGCCCCCCGGGCTTCGGCCAGGAGGGAGGGAGCCCGGCCAGGGGTCGGAGGGAGGCCAGTCCCACGGGGAACTATTCCCACCCCTCCCTCCCCCAGCGGGATAAGTTGTCAGCAAAAAAAGGGGGGGGGAGGGGGGATTTTTAAGAAGAAAAGGGAAAGAGGGCAGGCGCCCAGGTAGCGAGATTCACAAGTGCACAGTGCTACAAAAGGCGGAAGGGAGCCCCGCGAGCGGGGGCCGGGGGGGGGGGGGCTGGAAAAGGTGAAACCCGCATCAGTCATCCATCAGGGGGGAACTGGCAGCCCGGGCTCCATTCCTGCTCACTGAGTGAGCTCGGGCCGGAACGGCGCTCCCCGGGCCCACCACGCCCAGCCCCGCCGCAAGGGGCCCGAGGCTCGCCCCCGGCTCCCCAAGGGGCGCCGGCCCCCCACCTAGCGGCGCCCGGCAGGGATCCCCCCCCCCCCCCCCCCCCCGGCTCCCGCGGCTCTCTCACTCCCAGCGCGAGGCGGGGGCTGGGCGCTCGGCCCCTCCTCGGAGGGAGATCCGGGAGCCGGAGCCGCAGGGGGCGAGACCGGGCGGGCCGAAGCCAGCCCCGGGGTGGGGGGCAGCGCGGGCCGGGCCCGCGCCCCCAGAGCCTGCCGCGTCCTGACAGCTCACTCACCTCCCGCGCCTTTGTCCGGGCGGCCGAGCTCGCTCGCCGTTTCCCAGCGGCGGCGGCGGCGGAGGCTAGGCGCTCCTCGTCAGGTGCAAACCCCGGAGCTCCCCGGCCTCTCACGAACCCGCATGCCCTCCGGTAGAGTGTGTCACCGGCGGGCTGACTCACAGCGGAGCTGCACGCAGCTCCAGCCTGCTCAGCGCTCAGCCTCCCGGGAGGGATGCAGGAGGAGGAGGAGCATCTACAGCGCCGGTCCTGCACTGCCTCCTGCCGGCCCCTCGCGGGAAGGCAATGGCGAGCCCGAGCTGCTCCGGGCCCTCAGGGGCTCCGGCTCCCCCAGGCTGAGAAGCCCCCTCACAGCGGGCAGGGACCCGGGCTAACGAGCCACGGGCAGCGGGGGCTGCAGGGGAGCCCACACGGGCTCCAAGCAGGGCTGCTCTTAGAGGGGCCCCGGGCTGAGACCCCCCCCCCCCCAAAAAATCCTCCTAGTCCCTCTGTCCCGGGTTAATTTCCTTCCTGGGGACAATTAAACCTTGTTATTTTTTAACGCGGAAGCTCAACGTTGATAAGACCAAAAGAGAAAGAGAAGGGGGAAATATATATATATATATATATATATATATGTATGTATTTACAGGAAAAAAAAAACTGCTCCTGCTGCTCTAAAGGGCTTGGGAGGAGAGAGAGAGATGAGAGGGAGGGAGTGAGAAATAGGGGAGAAGGAAAGGGGCTATAAAACGAGAGACAGAGACAGAGACAGAGAGACAGAGACAGAGACAGAGACAGAGACAGAGACAGAGACAGAGACAGAGACAGAGAGACAGAGACAGAGAGACAGAGACAGACAGAGGCAGAGACAGAGGCAGGAGAACGAGAACCTTCAGGCAGATTTCTTGTACAGATAATCGGAACACCAACTCCCATCCTGGGCAGCTGCCTGCCTGGGACGAGCAAGGTCAGCGAGGAGGAGCAGGTTCTACCTCTTTCCGGGGCGCACGCAAGCCCCCCCCCCCCAGCCCCGGAGAGAAGCTTCCCAAACCCAGAGGACAGAAAGCCCCGCTCGGGGCACCCCTGTCCCTTAAGAGTCAAAGCAACATCTCCTGCCCTGCCCTGCCCTGCTCTGCCAGCGCAAGTCCTGGTGCACTCGGACACGCCGAGGGACAGAATGACATCTGAAGGGGCGAGGGACAGCCCGGGAGGGCGCAGTCACATTTTTCTCCGTTGGCAGGGGCTACGAGTAACCCAGAAGGATTGGGTTTGACCGCCTCAACCTGATAAAAAAGGGGTTTGTCCCCCCGATCCTCTGGACTCCCCAGAATCTGGCCGGGCCCCGTGCCCTCCAGAGCAAATCATAACAATGAGCCCCCCGACAGTACCGGGCGCCCTGCCTGTCCCTGCTCTTCTCTCCTTCCCCTCACTCCTGCGCACCCCAGAAGCAGCCCCTCTCCCCCGATCCCCCAAACTTTTCCAGCCCTTCCCTCCGCCACCTCCCCTGCACGCCGAGAACCAGGGGGGATTCTCAGCTCTTCTGGGGGGGGGGGAGATGGAAGGTCCAGAGCAGCAGAAGATGCTGACTGAATGGGGGAGGGGGCCGCGGCAAAGGCGGTGGGCGATGACGGTGGTGGGGAGGGTGACGGTGCCCACCCAGCCCCCCCCCTCCGGCCCCAGTCAGAGTCTCTTTACCTGCACCAGCAGCAGCTGCAGGCAGCGAGGGACAGGGCCGGCCGGCCACCGCCAGGGACGAGATCCGAGCCGCCGCGGCTCCCCACAGAGAAGATCCTCCCGACCCCCACCTCCGGGCCGTCCGGAGCCGGAGCTGACTGGCTAGGGCTGGCCACCCGAGGACGTGCGGCCGCGCCGGGGAGCAGCCTGGGCATCTAGCACGCGCAGGCTCGGCGCTCGGGGCTGCCCTGAGTCACCATGCCCGGGTGGAGTGTGCAGGAGCCCGCTGCTCTCGCGTGGAAGCAGCAGCAGCAGCAGCTCCGCTCGCTCCGCTCGCCCAGTCTCACTGGCTAAGCTGCTTTAAAGTGTTTCCTGTAAAGCACTCTCACGGCCCCCTCACGACGAGGGGCGGGGCGAGCGCCGAAGGCAGACGGGCTGGCTGGCGAGCGGCCGCGAGGGGGGAGGACGACTGAGAGCCGGGAGAGTGGCTGCCCAAAGGACACCGGGCTGGGGGCCCTGCCCCGTTCTCACACCTCCGCCGAAGGTCCCGCCCTCCGTGCGTGCGCGCGGGTCCCGGTCTGGGGATGTCGGCCGGCTGAGTGTGCGTTCGTGTGTGTGTGCATGCGCCGGGAGAAGAAATGTCCTTGGGGGCTTGCAGGCTTGGCTCCTTGCAGGACGCTGCGTGCGTCCGCAGCCTCGCAGGGGAGCAGGGACAGTCACTCTGTTCCCGGCAGAGCTCGAGCTCCGGAATAGGTACAGGGGGGAGGAGAGCTCAAAGACCCGGCATTTCCCCCCTTTTCTTCTTTTCTCTGGTCTCGCAGAACCGAGTTTTTGAAAGCAAACTCCGCCCGTCCTACCGCCGCCCCCTCCCCCCAGGCTCATCTCCCGTCCTTAGCTTCCCAGTCCCAGCAGAGTCAGCCCCAGCCCGGGACGGCAGCCAGTGCTCCTCCTCTTACTCCAGCAGCTCCTGACATTTCCGCCGTGCAAATCCCCGAGCTCGCCGTGACCCGGGAGCTCCCGGCGGCTCCGCCAGGCGGAGCCGGCCTTCCTTTCCAACCCCGAGAGGAGCCGTCCGGGGCCCGGGCCCCGCCGGGCAGGCTAGCGGAGCCTGGGCGTGGGGGAAATGAGACTGGGGAGGTTGAGTAAGGAAACCTGGAGGCAGTCACGTTCTACGTGAAGTCAAGGCAGCCTCGGGAGGGGAAGCGGCCCCTTTGTTTCGGAGCCGAGAAGGTCAGGCCGCTCCGGCCAGCTCAGGAAACCGGGGCCCCCGGGGCCAGTCCGGAGAGCCCCCTTTTACAGAGAAGGAAATCGAGGCCCAGGGAGACCAAACCACCGAAATCCACACACTGGGCCCCAATCAGCGCCCAAAAGCGCCAGTGATTGTGTTACACGCTGGGTAACAGTTTCAAGCCCTGAATTAATCAGTGAATATATTTATTGAGCACCTACTAGGTGCCCGGCACTAGGCTAAAACAGCGGACGTACAACGTGACAAAGAGCCTGCGGCCTGATGGGGGTTGACAACAAAGTGTGACACACACCTGCAATACACATGATATACACATATAATATATGTTATATATAAAATGTATAATATAATGTATATTACACGTAGTAGTGTATACGGAGCATGCATTGTATGTCAATGTGCATGTCTGACATATAATGTATATACCACACATATAATGAATGCATTCTATAGAATTCATTTGTATGTATATTATATATGTGTATATATGGATGTATTATAATATATAATGTACATAATGATATATGCATTATACACAATAATATATAGGTATTACATATATACAAATACATAATAATATATACATAATAATATACATATAATATATAATGTATATAATAATATACATATAATACAATATATATGTGTATATGTGTATATATACTTATCTAATATACATATGTGTATATAATGTATATAATTATGTAAATGAAACGTGTTGTATATTATATATATTATACATATACACACGTACCTGACACTTATCTATCAACTGCTTATAGCATAAGTAGTAAATAACAAGAGAAGGCATTAAGAGGGCCTAGGGAAGGTTTTCTGTACAACTGGGAATGTTAGTTGGGACTCAAAGGTGAGTAGTTGGACAGCAGGAAGGAGAGCACTTCCGGAATGGGGGACGGCCAGGAAAAACTCCTCTGCTCAGGAGATTCCGTGTCTTGCTTATGAAACAGCGGGGGTCATTGTCGCTGGACTGAGGTGTAAGAAGGCCGGAAAGGTAGGAGAGCCCGAGTTGGGAAGGACTTCTTACTGAGTCAGGCGGGGACATGATTGGACCTGAGTTTAGTGTCTGAATGGAGAATGGGGTGGGCTGGGGAGACCCTTGGGAGAAGCGGATTCATCATAAGCTAAGTAGTCCGGGCTGAGGTGATGAGGGCCTGAGGTGAGTGGGGCAGTGGTAGAGGAGAGAAGGGTCACATTGGAGAGGGGCTGCAGCGATGGAATGGGCAGGCCTTTAGCACTAGCTTACATATGGGGAGGGGAGATAGACGGTAGTGGGGAGTGCAATAGAAATCCTGAAGGAGGGGGGAGAATGGTGGGGCCCTCTCTATTAATAGGGAAGGCAGGGGGACATCCGGTGTGATATGAAAGGCAGCTGGAAATGGGAGGTTGGAGGCAGGAGAGGTAGATTTGGAAAAGTAGCACAGACCTAGAAGACCTAATGGAAACTACAGGACATTATTCACTGCAGGGGCCTTGGGATTCAAAGAAAACCCCAAACCACCTGTCTGCAGAGACCTTCCATTCTAATGGGGTAGGAGTGGGGCTGGGTAAGTGCTCACTAGACATTGTGCCAAGGGCTGGAGACACAAAGAGTGCTCAGCTGAGAGGATTGGGGGCGGGGCGGAGCAGCATGGGAGGTTTGAGGAGATAGAAACAAGTTTGGAAGAGGACTGGGATCGTGAGTAAATTGTTGTTCAGTTGTGTTTGGGGTTTTCTGGGCAAAGATTCTGGGATGTTTTACCATTTCCTCCTCCAGCTCATTTTACAGATGAGGAAACTGAGGCAGTTACCCAGCAGGTCCAGGGCCTCCGGGGTGCCCTAGCTGAGTGAATTAGGGAGCACCTTATAGTGATGAAGTTAAATCGATTTGTAGTGGTCCCAGTCAGCTCCCTTCTGTGATTTTCTCCATCTTCATTCAGCAGTCCTTGTGTAGGAGCAGAGACAGTGGATACTGGGAGTGAGCCAGAGCTGAAGCTTTGCAGTGTAGTAGTTAAGAGTAGCTAAAAGTAGCCCTAGAAGGGAAGGAACCAGGGACTAGGAAGGGTTTCTTGTAGCAAGAGGATGAGTCTTTAAGAAACCTAAAATGGAGCGTGGTGTTTGAGGAACAGCAATAAGGCCAGTTGGATTGGATTGCAGGGTGAGTAAAGAAGAATGGCATTTAATGAAATTGGAAAGGTTAAATTGGGAACAAGTTGTGAAGGGGTTTAAATACCAAGAGGAAGAGTTCATAACGGATCCTGATAATGCTAGTGAGCTCTAGAATGATGTAGTCACACATGCATTTTAGTACGATTTCTTTGGAACTGTCTAGAAGATATATTGGAGTAAGGCTTGAGGCGAGGAGGAAAATGGGGAGGCTTTTGCAAAATCCAGATGAGAAAAAATGAGAGCTTGAACTAGGGGGTTGAAGAGAAGGATGGAAGGATTTCACTCAATCAGAGAATTCCGAATTTGAATATTGGAATGGACTCCAGCAGCTTTCCAGACCAGACAACACATAAAATAATTTTCCCACTGTCATATTGCTGACAAGTGGTCACGGACCCTTGCCTTTCAGACCTTCAGGAAGGGGGGAAGGGAAGAAGCACCCCGATGGACCTTATTCCACTTCTGAATGGCTCATTATTCAGAGGTTCTTTGCGACATTAAGTCTAAAACTAGACACTCTGAAATTGCTCCCGGTCCTTCCATTTGGGACCAAACAGAATTAAGTCCAAGGGATTCCAAACCAATATTGTCGTCTTTTTAAGAGTTTACTCTGCCAAGGGAAAAATGGCAACATGCTATACTGCTTTCTGATTTCACCGTCATCCACAAGAGTTCAATCCCCCAAATTCCTATGGGGAAATCATGGTAATAATTCTGAGATGTGAAAGCAGGGGCTTCTATATGGAACTCTGTGCAGACTGGAGGCAGAACTCCATTACCCAGATGGTAGCCTTACATGGGGAGAGATTGATGGATTTGAACTCCACCTTTTGGGTAATCAATCTTGACCTGGCAAGGGCCTCAGAGCCCACCCCTTCATTGGATAAATGAACAAACCAAGGCCTAAGGAGATTAGGGGAATTGCCCAGGATCGGAGGGGCAGAAAGAGGGATTGAAACCCCAGCCCTTGGCCTTCTGAGTCAGCTCCCTTTCTGCTCTATCGCCTTGTCTCTTCGCTCAGAGGGTTCAGATCAATTCACTTCTCTGGGACTCAGTTTCTTCATCTATCAAGAGCACCATAGTCACCTCAGAGATATCTTCTAGTTCTAAATCTGTGAGTCCCCCTGCCCCATGTAAAGGTTAACCAATACTGTTTTACATAGAGTCACATGGAAAGAAAATTATCATTTCAACCAAGAAGAGCATCCATGGTATTTTATGCTTTATCCCCAAAGGGAGAGAGAGAAGTCAAATCATGGTTACCTAGGCAACGCCATTATTTTTGTTTTCCAAAGACAGGGAGTCTATCATTGACATTTCCAGTCTAGGTGCAATTATTAATGGGTCACCCCTGGCCCTGGCCCAATTGCTGAAATGTTGCTGCCTTCAGAGGCAGAGCTAAAAGAGCAAACCATGCATACTTTGGGGGCTAAGAGCAAAATAAGAAAAGGACTGGATTTTGAAAATCAGTCCCTGGACATGTTTTTAAATGTGGTGGATGGCAAAATGCTTCCCCACATGTCTCCAGGGACCTTGCAGGACACATCTGCCAAAGAGGTGGGCGACAGTCAGCAGGCATCCCAGCGATTCCTAGCCCATTTTGGTAGGAAATGTCAAAAATGGGAGAGATGAAGATTTTCCATGTGACTCGAGTTTCCCCCTGACCCCTGAGCCTTTCTCAAATTGCAAACTCTCCTTCCAGCATAAATTCTTTCATTCTTAGTCAGTTTTTTTTTCTTTCTTTCTTTCTTTTTTTTCTTTTTTCTTTTTTTTTTTTTATTAAGTGCCAACTATGTTCCAGGCATTCTGCTAAGTGCTGGAAAGAAAGACAAAAAATTAAATGGTCACTGCCCTCAAAGAGTTTGAAATCTAAAATCTCAACACAACAAATCTCAATACAACTATTCAGGAAAATTTACACAGAAGAGCCTTGTCTGATTGAGAGGAGGGCAGTGGAAAGAGGAGACAGAAAGGAGGAGGAGGAGGAAGGACAATCACCAGAGAAACAAAGCCTACCTTAGAGGTTTATTCTTCTGTTGAATAAACAGGGCAAGAGGAAATGAAGTGACCTATCCAAACCTCTGAGGCAGGACTTGAATCTGAGTGATTTGACTTCAGAGTCCATGATTTTTTTCCCTGGTACTCTAATGACTCCCACAGCCTGTCTTTGTGTTTTCCTCTGTTCCAGAGTCAGAGTCCATACACATTTATTAAGTGCCTACTGAGTGCCAGTCACTATGCCAAGTGCTTAGGATATAAAGAAAACATGATCATTTCAGCCCTCAAGGAGCTTGCAGTCTAATGGAGAAAGACAACATATTCACAGAAAATGAAATGCTTCTTTTCTGAATGACAAGTGGAAGATGATCTGAGAAGGTGTGAATGATAGGGCTGAATTCATCTTGCAGAAGGTGGAGTCTTTGGATATCAAGAAAAGGTAGGAAATGATGAGGTAATCTCCCAGCGTGCCTTCCTTAAACAGTGGAAGATCTGGGAAAAGGTCTCCAATAGGACCTTCTCCAAACAGAAGGGAGGAGAGGCCCCAGGGGTAGGAGGCACTTAGGAGCTTAGACTTGATTTCAGCTTGCAAAATAATAATAATAATAATAATAATTATTATTATTATTATTATTATTATTATTATTATTATTTTCTTGGAAATCATGGAATCCAGAAAAACAGATTGGTGGAAAATAAATGTATGTCATAGTATAACCTTACTTCCACTCCAATATTCCTGTTTCTTTTCTGTTTTTTTTTCATGTCTCTTTTTGTCTTTCTTTGACTCTGTCTCTGTTCTGTCACTTTTTTTCTCTTTTTCTCCCTCCCCCCCCCCCTCTCTCTCCCTCCCTCCCTCTCTCTCTCCCTCTCTCTCCCTCTCTCTCTCTCTCTCTCTCTCTCTCTCTCTCTCTCTCTCTCTCTCTCTCTCTCTCTCTCTCTCTCTCTCTCTCTCCCTCTCTCTCCCTCTCCCTCTCCCTCTCTCTCTCTCTCTCTCTCTCTCTCTCTCTCTCTCTCTCTCTCTCTCTCTCTCTCTCTCTCTCTCTCTCTCTCTCTCTCTCTTCCTTCTTCCTTCCCTTCCCTCCCTCCTCTCTCTCACACAGGGCCCCTTTACACATCTTCTGAAAGAAACCTATAAGGTTTAGATACAAATGCCAGCTTTGCCATTTACTAACCATGCAACCTTTTTTTTTTAAGTTTCTATTTTCCTAAATCTCAATTTCATCATTTGTAAATTAAAAGAGCTGAACTAAATGATTTCTAGGATTCCTTCAGCTATAAAAATGAAATCCCATGATCCCAAGAACTCACCTCAAGCTCCCAGCCTAAGCCTTAATCTTTGCTCCTCATTGCCTCTCACCTTCCATGTAAAATCAGTTATCAAATCATGTCATTTCTCCCTGCATGATAATTTTTCTTCAAAAGAGTTTCAGCAAAGAAATGGCAACTGAAGACATTTCTGTGAATGGGTTTAGATGAAGAAAGTATGCTACGAATGTGATTGATTATTATTTGGCTGCAGGAAATGATGATGAAGACTTAATCAGAAAAAAATCAGAGCAGTCTTTTATGAATCCATACTTAGATTGGTGAGTAGAATCTGGAGAACGATTTGTATTCTACACAAACAATGCTAAGACGAGCCCTTTTCAGGGCTGCTCCTCCACTTTTGGTGTTTAAATGTCACCCAACTCTCACGTGTCATTTCAAGAAGCTGTAACATGTGCAGCAGCAGCCACACCCCGGTAAAACTGCCTTGGCAGGTTGAGGGTAACTTACAGGTCTCAAACCCGTCAGTGAGTTAGGGGGGTGTCCATCTCAAGCATATGAAGACTCCCTCCCTCCAGGAGAATGGGCAGATGAAAACAATTTATTCCATAAGCCACGAAGGGGCTGAATCGGGGACTTTGATCACATGTCAGAGGTGCCAAGGTCATCCACTAATCATCCTGATTTTTGACTTCCCACTGGACTCTGATGACTCTGAAGAGAGAATGAGGCTGAAGACTTTGTGCAACTCTGCCTCACTTAAATCCACAAGTCAAGACATCCTCCCCTCTTATCATTGGTCTTCTTTGAAGTGAAGGATGAACAACAAAAAGAAGATAAGCAACTTTGAAAGACTTAAAAGACGGACCAACAATGACCACTTCCAATGACCATGATTCCAGGGACTCATGACGAACTAAACTAACCACTTCCTGGAACAGAGATGATGGATTCAAGGTGCAGATCCTAACATTTTTTTTTTTTTTTTGGTTTGGCTTATGCTCAGTGTGATATTTAGAGTATTTACCTGTTATAAGGGTTTAGTTTAGATTTTTTTTTCTTTTTCACTTGGAGAGAGGCTGGGGAGGAAATGTGGATGAAAAAAAGTGGATTGTATTCATTGAAAAAAATTTAAATCAACTTAAAGAAAAAAGAAAAAAACAACAGCTATGTATTTCAGTCTAGATCATATATTTATCACTTTGGAAAACTCAGTCTCTGGATTTCACCTTGTTTCATTTTCCTCATCTGCCAATTAAGAGGGTATGAATAGATGTCCCTTAGATAATTAGATCTATAATCCCATGATCTTCTTTGGCACATAGCTGTCTTAGGGGAGACTTGCAAATAAGATCCCCCTCTTGATGACTATGTGGACCGTGCTAAATGGGGAATGTCATATGATGAGGTGAAATGTATAAAGCTGTGGGCTTAGATTCAGGAAAACTGAGTTCATTCAGATACAGCCGAAGATTCCCTCTAACTGTGCGACTGTGGGCAAGTTATTTAATCTGTTGACCTCAGTTTCTTCAACTGTAAAATGTAGATAATAACAGACCAGCTTCTATGTTAAAGAGTTTTTGCCTTGCTTTTTTTTTCCATAGAGCAAACTTAGTCAAGTCATCCTGATCTATCAGCCACTGGACCCAGATGGTTCTGGAGGGGAAAATGAGGCAGGTGACTTTGCACAGCTCTCCCTCCCTGGAATCCAATTTACTTTCATATCACGCCATTGCCAGCCTTCCTGTGGTCACAGCCCTCTTCAAGAACGAAGGACCAACAACAGAGCAAATTTAGCAACCATTCTCCAGGATCTACACAGGTATAGCAGAACTACTGGCTCCAAGGCAAATCTGTCAGCAACAGAACCCACCATCAGGCTCAATTCAGTCCAATTGAATTCAATAGATATTCATTAAACACCAACTATTTGTCAAGAGCTGTGCTAGATGAGAAAGATTTTGAGTCTGCTTGGTTTTAGCAATTTAATTTAGATCTAAGCATGAGGGGGGGGGATGAGGAAAAGCTTCATGGGTAAGACAGTCCTTGAGTTGAATCTTGAAAGGAATCAGTGATTTCAAGAGATGGAAGTGGGGAAGAAGTGAATTTCAGGCATGGGGGGACTACCTCATCCTCCTTCCTTCCCTTCTCCCCCTCCTCTTCCTCTCTAAAATAAATAAGGTCTCTGGTATGCCTGACCCCAGCGCTTCTTTGTTCATCCTGTGACTCCTCCATCTGCCACTATTTACCCTAAACCCATTTCCTCCTCAGAGTGGCCTTGTTTCCATCTGCTGAGCTGAGGCAGTGGTACCCCAAAATCGCCTAGGGGACAGGTGTGGCTAATTGAGGTTGGAAATTAAAGTCATAAGTGAGCTTCCCATTTCCTACACATATATGCAGTTTCCTTGATTAGCGCCTCAAAAGTGGAAGCTGGCTGGCTGGATTTATTGGGGAATGCCTGCAAAGACAGTTGAGTGGGAGAATGGTAAGAGGGCTGCTTTTCAAGTCCCACTTCTGATACTTTTATTTTGTGTGATTCTAGACAAGTCATTTAATTGCCCTTAATTTAAAAGGAGTGGATTCTCCTAGACAGCCTGTAAAGTTGCTTCAACCTATGGTCTGTCCTTGAACATCCCATTTACTTCCCGTGCCTTCCTTGAGGAGAGAAAGAGGTTCATTGTGAAGACAGGGCCTGTTTCACACCCAATGCCATGAAAAGATGAAATCGGACACCCTCTCGATTCAGGAAAAATATTAGGTTATTTAAAAAGTAAAGCAATTGCATTTGTAGATCTTCTATGTTTAGAGAGAGAAAAGCAACCTGATCTTCTCTAAGTCTCATCTATTCAGTTATGAAGAAAATGATTAATTATCCAGTAACTATGTCTCTTGGACCTTTTATATAGCACATATGGAAAGGGCTGTGTTTCACAAAACACATTTGCTTCATATTTATAGAATTCAAGGGATGAAGAGCTTTGTATTTTAACATGTAACACCAGTATACATTTGTGCTCCTGGCAGAAAGCCAATTGAAACTAAGATGAAAACAGCAGCAGCTTGATCTGCTGGGTGAACTCAGTGGCCATAATCACCGTTCCTACCTTGCACCCTCCTTTTCATTTTCCATGACTGAAGGGCCAGTCAAAGCTCAAAGTGATTCATGTTTTTAGGCGGCTTATGTATTTGCGTGGAAGCCAAGATATTCCCTGGTTGAAAGTTTGCAAAGTCACTATAGAAACAAGTTTCTAGAGTGGAAAAAAGAAAGAGAAGCTCTTTGAGGAAGGCTGTATAGTTGTGACTCATCACACACTCTTACAACACAATGATTAGTAGAAAAGGAAACTCTCCTGATGGTAGTTTGAAATTAAAAAAAAAAAAAAGTTGGGAAATGTGAGGAGTAGAGACAAAGGCCAGCACTTATCCTTTGTAATTGTGAGGGAAAGGTAAGTATAGACTGGAGAATCCCTGGGAAAGGACCTAGCACATTCATTCACACAGATTGGAATCTGGGTCCAGGTTCCAAATGTGCTGATGTGAACCTACTGAAGAGTAAGTAGGAAGTCAACTGAGGGAGCAACTGAGCGAGGAACCTGCTCAGAAGCATTACTGGCTCCAAGTTTAACACTCTGGGATGGGAATCTCTGGGATTGGTGATTCCCAAATGATGAGACTCATCCCATCATGGCTCCATCAAGACTCCCCAAGACCTTTCCCACAAGGTATAATCTTAGAGAGTTGCCTAAAAACATTAAGAAGTTAAAGGACTATCCCAGCTCCTGACCCAATTAACTGGCAAAATGAACAAATGCTGGAGAGGCTGTTAGGAAGTTTTATCCAACTTTGTGATCCCATTCAGGATTTTTTAGACAAAGATATTCAGTTAATTTTACAGGTAAGGAAACTGAGGTAAACAGGGCTAAGTGACTTACCCAGGGTTACACAGCTAGTAAGTGTCTGAGATTGGATTTGAACTCAGGAAGCGAAGCCAGTCTGATACTAAGTGCAGTGCTCTATGCACTGCACTACCTAGCTGCCCTTGATGTGAGAAAATGGGCACATTATTGCATTGTTGGTGGAGCTGTAAATTCACCTATTTTTTTGGAGAGCAATTTGGAACTATTCCTACAAAGTTACTAAACTGTATATACCTCTTGACTCATAAAATACTTTGTATCCCCAAAGAGAGCAAAGAATGAGGAAAAGATGCTGGTACATTTTGTGGTGGCAAAAACCTGTCACCTGCAGGGATGTCCATTGATTGGGAGAAAGCCGATGGAATATGAATATACTGGAATACTATTGTGTTCTAAGAAAACATAAAAAGCATAAATTCAGAGCAACCTGGGGAGACATGGAACTGATACAGAGAGAGGAGAAATAACCAGAAAACAATTTATATGATAACCAGATTGCAGAGAAAATTTTAAAAGATCTAAGAATTCTGATCGATGCAAAGAATCCACTCTTCTAGAATAAAGGATTAATAGTAAAGAACACTGCTGAGCTCTCGAAGGAGAGGGGGAGGCTCTAGATGCTGAAGGAAGGAGCAATGGCCAATGAAGAGATTGGTCTGGTTTGACTATGCTTTTTGTTATAAGGTCCTCCTTCCTTCCTTTCTTTCTTCATTTCTTCCCTCCTTCCTTCCTTCCCTCCTTCCTTCCTTCCTTCCTTCCTTCCTTCCTTCCTTCCTTCCTTCCTTCCTTCCTTCCTTCCTTCCTTCCTTCCTTCCTTCCTTCCTTCCTTCCTTCCTTCCTTCCTTCCTTCCTTCCTTCCTTCCTTCCTTCCTTCCTTCCTTCCTTCCTTCCTTCCTTCCTCTTTCCATTAGGCTGATTCTTAGCTGTTTGTCTCCAGCTTTGAGCTCACTTCTGTGCATTAGTGTACACGTGGCTCACACATGTTTTTATTTAGACATTCTGCCAGGGATGGGCTGTTCACGTGATGAGCTTCTTCTAGTAGAATTCTATACCTGCAGAATTGTAGCATCTCAAAGTCCATGTATATTTAACAAAGACAACACAGTATTATGAAGTACTGACTTATTCAGTGGACCTAAGTTCAAATGCTACCTTTGATGCTTCCTCCTTGAGGGACTCTGGGGAAGTCACCTGATCTCGCTGTGCCTCAGTTTCCTATTTGTAAAATGAAGGGTTTGGAGTAGATGAGCTCTGAATGTGCGGCCCCTCTGATCTTTCCTGTGAATGGGACTTCCCCACCACTGACTTCTCTATTTGTTTCAGGCACTTAGGCTAACAAATCTAAAAAGTGTCCTCGGCATAGTGTCAGATTGGGCACCTGAATGTCAGAGGCAGGAGGGAAGGGCAGGAGCAGGTAGCTAGGGTTTGAAAAGATGAGGCAGGTATTCAGGCCAGGTGGGGAGTCAACAGGCAGGTGGGGATTTAGCGGTCCAGATGCACTTATGGATCAAAGGCCAGGCTGAAGCGGTGAGTCACCAGCTAAGCAGGTAAGCAGAAGGGAGAACACAGAGCTCAGATGTCAGGGCAAACAATGGATCCGAATCCAGGCCAGATGAGACCTGGTTCATGAGCTAAGGCAGATGGTGAATAGGCCAGGAAGACATGAAGGACCAGGAAATGTATGAAAAGTGAGGCCGTGAGGGCAAGGTGGGCAGGAGAACAGATGGGCCGGACCAGCAATAGAGGCCGAAACGAAAATTCTACCGTCTCAGCCCCTCCGTAGCTTCCAGCTGGCTGAGATCTCCACATTGGAAAGATCCCTCTTGGTTCTCTAGCCCCACTCTTTCTAATTTCTCATTGCTGCTAACACAGTTGAAACAGAAATTTGACCCTTCAGTTTCTGATGACCTCCTCGGGCAGTCTGGTGAAGTCCACCGGACATTTTCAGAATAATAATTGTTGCCTCTATTCAAGGCAATGCTCAATTTAATTCAAGGTTAGCAAAAATAGCATCCTCTTGTCCTCCTTCAAATCCATACTCTCTAAATCTATTTGTAGCCTTTTGGGAGTATCTAGGCCCCAATTAAGGAAAAAATCCTGCTCTTAAGCATCTTCAAGAAGTGATCATCCAGCTTCTGGGTGAAGTTCTCTCTTCACCTTTAGCATCCAGTTTGGCTGTGTCTCTCTATCCCAGCCACTTATGGCTACCAGCTCTGCCCTCTGGGGCCAAACAGTACAAAGCCAATCCCGAATCCCCATGCTAGCCCTGCAGATAATTGCAGAAAACTATTATGTCACTCCCTTCTTCTTCGATCTACACATCCCTAACTATTTTAAGTGATTTTCAGGGACTAGTCCTTTCAACCAATCTGTTCACCTTGCTCTGCTCATGTTTATTTATCAATGTCCTTTCTGGATTGCTTTGCCCAGAACTTGGCAAATCTCCCACACTTCCCAATGGGATAGGAACCAATTTCAACACAGTCAGTGCAAATGGAATCCAATCAGATTGGGGGTGGGGAGTTCCAATACCTCCACTTCCTAGGCCATGGTGATATCTCCTTTCCCTAAACTTGAAGATGGTTTGCTCCTCTTCCTTCTGGGGGAAGCTGCTAATTCAGAGTACATCAGTTAAATCCGTGTTTCCATTGATAGAGATAATATATTCGAGGAAGTCGCGTTACATAAGTCCTATGAGAAAGGAAACGGTGATGTGGCTATTGAGAAAGTTAACAACAGAACCCTAGCCTGCTCGATTCATAATTTTGTGAACAGGTGCTGAATCTCCTACATTTTTAGAGCTTTTGTGTGGGCAGGGAGAAGCAGTTTAGGTGGCGACAATTTTATCTTTCTAGACACATGCTTCATAGCTTGGGCTTTTTCGGTCCTTGACGTTTCCCAGAATGGATCCCGATAGAGACTCCCACAGACTCTCCCACCTCATCAGGCCTTAAAGAACTTTACAAATCAGCATTCTCCCTTCTCTCCCCTTTGTAGAGGCGAGCAGTGAGAGGAGGCTTGGGTGCTGACATCATAGGGATTACAGAGTAAAGCTGTGATCCACCCACCTAGCACTTCTCCACTCTCTCTTACTGTAACACATGTCTCTGTGTGGGTTTGGAGCTAGTGGGCCTGGGTTCAGGTTGTGATTCTGACGCTTACGAGTTGGGTAACTTTAGCCAAGTCCTTGCATTTCCTCGCCCGGGGTTCTAGGAGGTTGGACCAGATGACATCTAAATCCTCTTCTACCCTAAATCTTGGATCTTGTCATTCTGTGCCCTTGGGGAAGGGAGTGCTTGTCCCATGGTTTTTGGACATAGAATCCCATTCCTCAGTAGAGTAATTTGCCTCCTTGTTACTTATCTGCTGTTGCTGTTCAGTTGTCTCCAACTCTATGGGACCCCCTTTGGGATTTCCTTCTCCAGCTCATTTTACAGATGAGGAAACCGAGGCAGGGTAAAGTGGCTTACCCAGGGCCACACATATCTGAGGTTGGATTTGAATTAAAATCTCATGGACTCCAGGCCTGGTGCTCCGCCCATGGTGCCACTTAGCTACGTCCTTTTCTTCTTAAAAAGGAGGAGAAATGGGCAAAGGATTATATCAGAAAAGTGTCAGCCTGTTGAAACAGTAAAACGATTTCTAAGAGGGCCAGAGGAGGATAAATGAATAGCGGTAAAGAAAGGCTGGGTCCCCTCTACTTCTTCCTAATCAAACTACATCAGGACATGGTGCTCATTTTCAGACAGCACCATTTAGGGGGTGAATCAGTTTACTACTGGTTGGGGGGCATTTAGTACTGGACTACCCAACCTGGGGAAAGGCCTATGGATAGATTTCAGGGCATCTGTGACCATGGATCAGAAATACATACATACATATATATATCTATATCATACATACACATATGTGTATATATATGTATGTAGTATGTATATATACCCATACACACATACACACATACATACAAAGCCTTTCTTTTCCCCAGCCCTAACCCTTTATAATCCTTTGCATGGCCAACATGATTATGAGAAAGGGTCCATAGGCTTCCATAGGCTCCACAAAGGGTTAAGAATCCTTGAATGACAATGCTGTATGAGGATGTATTCTGATGGAAGTGGAAATCTTCAACATAAAGAAGATCCAACTCACTTCCAGTTGATCAATGATGGACAGAAATAACTACACCCAGAGAAGGAACACTGGGAAGCGAATGTAAATTGTTAGCACTAATATCTGTCTGCCCAGGTTACTTATACCTTCGGAATCTAATACTTAATAAGAAATACTCCAATAAGAAAATGGGATTTACACACATATATTGTATCTAGGTTATACTGTAATACATGTAACATGTATGGGATTGCCTGTCATCAAGGGGAGGGAGTAAAGGGAGGGAGGGGAAAATTTGGAAAAATGAATAAAAGGGATAATGTTGTAAAAAAATTACTCATGCATATATACTGTCCAAAAATTTTATAATTATAAAATAAAAAAATAAAGAATCCTTGAATGAGCAGAAGGTAACCAGCAAAATGTTGTATGAAGAAGCTATGGAAGGAGGCTGGGGGACAGAGCAGGGGGCGAGCCCTAGTATTGAAGGACTGTCCCAAGGAAGAAGGCATGTTGGGCTTGGTCTCAGGGGCAGAGTGAGGAGTTCTGGGTTAAGTTGAGAAGAGTTTGACATCAGCCTTGCAGTTCCCAAAGAGCAGAGCTGTCCCTGGGGAGGTGGGGAGATCTCCCATCCAGGAGCTCTTCACACAAAGGGTGGATGTTCAGCCTAGTGGAAAGTCTTTATTAGGTCTGGGTTAGCTTAGATGACTCCCTTCCAAGTCTGAGATTCTATGATTTTATGACGTGTCAGTTCCTACAATTACCCTCCTCACCCTTCTGGTAATGGTAAAGAAGGGAAAGGAGAGGGAGACTCAGGGGAGAGCTCTGGGGAAACCCATTCAAATGGTGCTTCATGACACTCTTCCACCTTCCTCCCTGCTGGCTATGTCGTCCCTTGGCCGTCCTTCAGTAGCTCTTCCCCTCCAGTTCCCATTCTGCTCCCCTCTCAGAATCTGAGGGCATTTCCCCTTTATAACTTACCCCTGGGTCCCCTTTCCCTGCCCCAGGCTTGACCCCGTGACATCCTTGTCCCTTCACCATCACTTACTACCTCCATAGTGGGTCTGTTACTAAGATTTGGCCTTTCTACTTTGGGAATAGCTCTTCAGGTCACCTTCTCTCCTGGGGACACTTCCGCCCGCCTGGAGGACATTCTCCACATCCCAGGCCTAGGGCCATTGCCACAGGGGCTGCTTGCTCTCTTTTCCTCAGGCCCCTTCCTACTCCAGGCCATACTCCACTCAGCTGTCAAAATGCTCTTAAAGCAAAAGACTGATCACATCACTGCTTCCCATCCCACCCGGCACCCGTTCAGTCAACTCTAATGGCTTCCTATTCCCTCCAGGACCAAATGTAAAAATGCTCCAGTTTTTAAAGCCTTCCATGACCCCTTCCCACTCTGGCTTTCTAGTCCTATAGATTTACTCAGCCCCATATCTTTTATGCAATGATCCTAGCCTCCTCGCTCATTCTCCAATATGGAGCTCCATCTCATTCTCCATAACATTCACTCATATTCCCCATCCCTGGGACCCTCCTCCTCCTCCTTTCTCCCTCCTGGCTCCCTTCAAGTGTCAGTTAAAGTCCCACATCCCACAAGAAGCCTTCCCCCTGCTCCTTAATGCTAGGTTCTCCCCTCTGAGGCCATCTCCTGTCTGTCCATTTATCTCTTATTTGTACATAGTTGTTTGCATGTTGTCTCCTCCATTAAACGGAGAACTCTTTGAGAAGAGGGACTGTTCTTTTTCCTTTCTTCGTGGCCCCAGAACTCAGCACAGTGCCAGCCACATAGTAGATACTTAGTAAATACTGGCTGACCGACTCACCCATCATTTCCATGAGAAAAAGGTCTTCAGTGTTTCAAATGACCTGGTTTAAATGTACTCTGTCTGGGAAGATGACCAACCTTGCTTGGAAAATTGTATCTTGTCCTAGAGGCCACAGTTCTAGGACATTGATAAGAGAGAGAATGTCCCGGGCAGGACAAGGAGGATGAGAAAGGCCTTGAGCAAGTATCATGGGATCATGGGTTGAAGTAAGGGTCTGTTGGAGACAGTTCAAAATTCCTGCAGAAGGCACATTGTTTAAATTTCAAGTGGAACATTTGTGCCTCAGAAATGGGCAAATTGCTACAAATTGCTTACAAATCAGGGCTTGATTTATTGTTTTATGGATTGTCTAGATTTAAGGAAGTGGTGGAGAGAATGTTAATAGCTTAAATTTCTTTTCCTCTTTTCCTTCCTTCCTTCCTTCCTTCCTTCCTTCCTTCCTTCCTTCCTCCTTCCTTCCTTCCTTCCTTCCTTCCTTCCTTCCTCTCTCTCTTTTCTTTCTCATCTCTCTTTCTTTCTCTCTCTCTTTCTTTCTCTCTCTCTCTTTCTTTCTTTCTTTCTTTCTTTCTTTCT